>NC_091227.1:908801-1184985 GCF_040958095.1 Procambarus clarkii | reverse complement strand
TCTTGGATCCAAATAATACGAAACCTCTCTCTATGATTTGAAGTTAAAATCCTCAAGTATGGCTAAATAGTGACTTTTTTCACGTTTTTCATGTAGTTTGATACTACGTAAATATATTCATTTTTACCAATATTTCGATACTATTTCATGTAGTATCACGATATGTGATTTGGCCTTTAAATCTCAGAATTTCGCATAATATTGCATTTTAAGCAAGTTTTCTTGCCTTTTGTTTCGTACGAAAAATCATCGAATTAAGCAATATTTTGACGTTTATCATCCCCTTTTCCTTTATGTGACTTAAACAAAATATAATCGAATTAGACAATATTTTGCCGTTTTCCACGTTTTTGTGAATTTTCAGTCTATGGATATTAATTCATATATATACGATAAAAATTATGCAAACACATAATTGATTAGATAATAACCTTAAATACTTCATTTTCAATCATCTATTTGTTTCTCGTTAAAATACTGAGTAAGATAATGAAAAGGGGAGAAGTTCGGTTTTTATTGCATATATCGACGTTTCAGCCGGATTAGAGCGTTTTTACGTGCACATCTTCCCTCGGTAATATAAACGGAAAATCAAGAACATTTTAGTTAATTCTAATGAAAACACATTGATTTTTATAATTTGTATTGGAAACAACATTGTCATATGTCTATTCTTGGATCTAAATAATACGAAACCTCGCTCTATGATTTGAAGTTAAAATCCTCAAATATGGTTAAATATTGACTTTTTTCACGTTTTTCATGTAGTTTGATATTACGTAAATATATTCATTTTTACCAATATTTCGATACTATTTCATGTAGTATCACGATATGTGATTTGGCCTTCAAATCTCAGAATTTCGCATAATATTGCATTTTAAGCAAGTTTTCTTGCCTTTTGTTTCGTACGAAAAATCATCGAATTTAGCAATATTTTGACGTTTATCATCCCCTTTTCCTTTATGTGACTTAAACAAAATATCATCGAATTAGGCAATATTTTGCCGTTTTCCACGTTTTTGTGAATTTTCAGTCTATGGGTATTAATTCATATATATACGATAAAAATTATGCAAACACATAATTGATTAGATAATAACCTTAAATACTTCATTTTCAATCATCTATTTGTTTCTCGTTAAAATACTGAGTAAGATAATGAAAAGGGGAGAAGTTCGGTTTTTATTGCATATATCGACGTTTCAGCCGGATTAGAGCGGTTTTACGTGTACATCTTCCCTCGGTAATATAAACGGAAAATCAAGAACATTTTAGTTAATTCTAATGAAAACACATTGATTTTTATAATTTGTATTGGAAACAACATTGTCATATGTCTATTCTTGGATCTAAATAATACGAAACCTCGCTCTATGATTTGAAGTTAAAATCCTCAAATATGGTTAAATAGTGACTTTTTTCACGTTTTTCATGTAGTTTGATACTACGTAAATATATTCATTTTTACCAATATTTCGATACTATTTCATGTAGTATCACGATATGTGATTTGGCCTTTAAATCTCAGAATTTCGCATAATATTGCATTTTAAGCAAGTTTTCTTGCCTTTTGTTTCGTACGAAAAATCATCGAATTAAGCAATATTTTGACGTTTATCATCCCCTTTTCCTTTATGTGACTTAAACAAAATATAATCGAATTAGACAATATTTTGCCGTTTTCCACGTTTTTGTGAATTTTCAGTCTATGGATATTAATTCATATATATACGATAAACTTATGCAAACACATAATTGATTAGATAATAACCTTAAATACTTCATTTTCAATCATCTATTTGTTTCTCGTTAAAATACTGAGTAAGATAATGAAAAGGGGAGAAGTTCGGTTTTTATTGCATATATCGACGTTTCAGCCGGATTAGAGCGGTTTTACGTGTACATCTTCCCTCGGTAATATAAACGGAAAATCAAGAACATTTTAGTTAATTCTAATGAAAACACATTGATTTTTATAATTTGTATTGGAAACAACATTGTCATATGTCTATTCTTGGATCTAAATAATACGAAACCTCGCTCTATGATTTGAAGTTAAAATCCTCAAATATGGTTAAATATTGACTTTTTTCACGTTTTTCATGTAGTTTGATATTACGTAAATATATTCATTTTTACCAATATTTCGATACTATTTCATGTAGTATCACGATATGTGATTTGGCCTTCAAATCTCAGAATTTCGCATAATATTGCATTTTAAGCAAGTTTTCTTGCCTTTTGTTTCGTACGAAAAATCATCGAATTTAGCAATATTTTGACGTTTATCATCCCCTTTTCCTTTATGTGACTTAAACAAAATATCATCGAATTAGGCAATATTTTGCCGTTTTCCACGTTTTTGTGAATTTTCAGTCTATGGGTATTAATTCATATATATACGATAAAAATTATGCAAACACATAATTGATTAGATAATAACCTTAAATACTTCATTTTCAATCATCTATTTGTTTCTCGTTAAAATACTGAGTAAGATAATGAAAAGGGGAGAAGTTCGGTTTTTATTGCATATATCGACGTTTCAGCCGGATTAGAGCGGTTTTACGTGTACATCTTCCCTCGGTAATATAAACGGAAAATCAAGAACATTTTAGTTAATTCTAATGAAAACACATTGATTTTTATAATTTGTATTGGAAACAACATTGTCATATGTCTATTCTTGGATCTAAATAATACGAAACCTCGCTCTATGATTTGAAGTTAAAATCCTCAAATATGGTTAAATAGTGACTTTTTTCACGTTTTTCATGTAGTTTGATACTACGTAAATATATTCATTTTTACCAATATTTCGATACTATTTCATGTAGTATCACGATATGTGATTTGGCCTTCAAATCTCAGAATTTCGCATAATATTGCATTTTAAGCAAGTTTTCTTGCCTTTTGTTTCGTACGAAAAATCATCGAATTAAGCAATATTTTGACGTTTATCATCCCTTTTTCCTTTATGTGACTTAAACAAAATATCATCGAATTAGACAATATTTTGCCGTTTTCCACGTTTTTGTGAATTTTCAGTCTATGGATATTAATTCATATATATACGATAAAAATTATGCAAACACATAATTGATTAGATAATAACCTTAAATACTTCATTTTCAATCATCTATTTGTTTCTCGTTAAAATACTGAGTAAGATAATGAAAAGGGGAGAAGTTCGGTTTTTATTGCATATATCGACGTTTCAGCCGGATTAGAGCGGTTTTACGTGTACATCTTCCCTCGGTAATATAAACGGAAAATCTAGAACATTTTAGTTAATTCTAATGAAAACACATTGATTTTTATAAATTGTATTGGAAACAACATTGTCATATGTCTATTCTTGGATCTAAATAATACGAAACCTCGCTCTATGATTTGAAGTTAAAATCCTCAAATATGGTTAAATATTGACTTTTTTCACGTTTTTCATGTAGTTTGATATTACGTAAATATATTAATTTTTACCAATATTTCGATACTATTTCATGTAGTATCACGATATGTGATTTGGCCTTCAAATCTCAGAATTTCGCATAATATTGCATTTTAAGCAAGTTTTCTTGCCTTTTGTTTCGTACGAAAAATCATCGAATTTAGCAATATTTTGACGTTTATCATCCCCTTTTCCTTTATGTGACTTAAACAAAATATCATCGAATTAGGCAATATTTTGCCGTTTTCCACGTTTTTGTGAATTTTCAGTCTATGGATATTAATTCATATATATATATACGATAAAAATTATGCAAACACATAATTGATTAGATAATAACCTTAAATACTTCATTTTCAATCAACTATTTGTTTCTCGTTAAAATACTGAGTAAGATATTGAAAAGGGGAGAAGTTCTGTTTTTATTGCATATATCGACGTTTCAGCCGGATTAGAGCGGTTTTACGTGTACATCTTCCATCGGTAATATAAACGGAAAATCAAGAACATTTTCGTTAATTCTAATGAAAACACATTGATTTTTATAATTTGTATTGGAAACAACATTGTCATATGTCTATTCTTGGATCCAAATAATACGAAACCTCTCTCTATGATTTGAAGTTAAAATCCTCAAATATGGTTAAATAGTGACTTTTTTCACGTTTTTCATGTAGTTTGATACTACGTAAATATATTCATTTTTACCAATATTTCGATACTATTTCATGTAGTATCACGATATGTGATTTGGCCTTCAAATCTCAGAATTTCGCATAATATTGCATTTTAAGCAAGTTTTCTTGCCTTTTGTTTCGTACGAAAAATCATCGAATTTAGCAATATTTTGACGTTTATCATCCCCTTTTCCTTTATGTGACTTAAACAAAATATCATCGAATTAGGCAATATTTTGCCGTTTTCCACGTTTTTGTGAATTTTCAGTCTATGGGTATTAATTCATATATATACGATAAAAACTATGCAAACACATAATTGATTAGATAATAACCTTAAATACTTCATTTTCAATCAACTATTTGTTTCTCGTTAAAATACTGAGTAAGATATTGAAAAGGGGAGAAGTTCTGTTTTTATTGCATATATCGACGTTTCAGCCGGAATAGAGCGATTTTCGTGTACATCTTCCATCGGTAATATAAACGGAAAATCAGGAACATTTTAGTTAATACCAATGAAAACACATTGATTTTTATCATTTGTATATGTAACAACACTGTCATATGTCTTTTCTTGGATCTAAATAATACGAAACCTCGCTCTATGATTTGAAGTTAAAATCCTCAAATATGGTTAAATATTGACTTTTTTCACGTTTTTCATGTAGTTTGATATTACGTAAATATATTCATTTTTACCAATATTTCGATACTATTTCATGTAGTATCACGATATGTGATTTGGCCTTCAAATCTCAGAATTTCGCATAATATTGCATTTTAAGCAAGTTTTCTTGCCTTTTGTTTCGTACGAAAAATCATCGAATTTATCAATTTTTTGACGTTTATCATCCCCTTTTCCTTTATGTGACTTGAACAAAATATCATCGAATTAGGCAATATTTTGCCGTTTTCCACGTTTTTGTGAATTTTCAGTCTATGGGTATTAATTCATATATATACGATAAAAATTATGCAAACACATAATTGATTAGATAATAACCTTAAATACTTCATTTTCAATCAACTATTTGTTTCTCGTTAAAATACTGAGTAAGATATTGAAAAGGGGAGAAGTTCTGTTTTTATTGCATATATCGACGTTTCAGCCGGATTAGAGCGGTTTTACGTGTACATCTTCCATCGGTAATATAAACGGAAAATCAAGAACATTTTAGTTAATTCTAATGAAAACACATTGATTTTTATAATTTGTATTGGAAACAACATTGTCATATGTCTATTCTTGGATCCAAATAATACGAAACCTCTCTCTATGATTTGAAGTTAAAATCCTCAAATATGGTTAAATAGTGACTTTTTTCACGTTTTTCATGTAGTTTGATACTACGTAAATATATTCATTTTTACCAATATTTCGATACTATTTCATGTAGTATCACGATATGTGATTTGGCCTTCAAATCTCAGAATTTCGCATAATATTGCATTTTAAGCAAGTTTTCTTGCCTTTTGTTTCGTACGAAAAATCATCGAATTTAGCAATATTTTGACGTTTATCATCCCCTTTTCCTTTATGTGACTTAAACAAAATATCATCGAATTAGGCAATATTTTGCCGTTTTCCACGTTTTTGTGAATTTTCAGTCTATGGGTATTAATTCATATATATACGATAAAAACTATGCAAACACATAATTGATTAGATAATAACCTTAAATACTTCATTTTCAATCAACTATTTGTTTCTCGTTAAAATACTGAGTAAGATATTGAAAAGGGGAGAAGTTCTGTTTTTATTGCATATATCGACGTTTCAGCCGGAATAGAGCGATTTTCGTGTACATCTTCCATCGGTAATATAAACGGAAAATCAGGAACATTTTAGTTAATACCAATGAAAACACATTGATTTTTATCATTTGTATATGTAACAACACTGTCATATGTCTTTTCTTGGATCTAAATAATACGAAACCTCGCTCTATGATTTGAAGTTAAAATCCTCAAATATGGTTAAATATTGACTTTTTTCACGTTTTTCATGTAGTTTGATATTACGTAAATATATTCATTTTTACCAATATTTCGATACTATTTCATGTAGTATCACGATATGTGATTTGGCCTTCAAATCTCAGAATTTCGCATAATATTGCATTTTAAGCAAGTTTTCTTGCCTTTTGTTTCGTACGAAAAATCATCGAATTTATCAATTTTTTGACGTTTATCATCCCCTTTTCCTTTATGTGACTTGAACAAAATATCATCGAATTAGGCAATATTTTGCCGTTTTCCACGTTTTTGTGAATTTTCAGTCTATGGGTATTAATTCATATATATACGATAAAAATTATGCAAACACATAATTGATTAGATAATAACCTTAAATACTTCATTTTCAATCACCTATTTGTTTCTCGTTAAAATACTGAGTAAGATAATGAAAAGGAGAGAAGTTCGGTTTTTATTGCATATATCGACGTTTCAGCCGGATTAGAGCGATTTTCGTGTACATCTTCCATCGGTAATATAAACGGAAAATCAGTAACATTTTAGTTAATACCAATGAAAACACATTGATTTTTATCATTTGTATTGGTAACAACACTGTCCTTTCTTTTCTTGGATCTAAATAATACGAAACCTCGCTCTATGATTTGAAGTTAAAATCCTCATATATGGTTAAATATTGACTTTTTTCACGTTTTTCATGTAGTTTGATATTACGTAAATATATTCATTTTTACCAATATTTCGATACTATTTCATGTAGTATCACGATATGTGATTTGGCCTTCAAATCTCAGAATTTCGCATAATATTGCATTTTAAGCAAGTTTTCTTGCCTTTTGTTTCGTACGAAAATTCATCGAATTTAGCAATATTTTGACGTTTATCATCCCCTTTTCCTTTATGTGACTTGAACAAAATATCATCGAATTAGGCAATATTTTGCCGTTTTCCACGTTTTTGTGAATTTTCAGTCTATGGGTATTCATTCATATATATACGATAAAAATGATGCAAACACATAATTGATTAGATAATAACCTTAAATATTTCATTTTCAATCATCTATTTGTTTCTCGTTAAAATACTGAGTAAGATAATGAAAAGGAGAGAAGTTCGGTTTTTATTGCATATATCGACGTTTCAGCCGGATTAGAGCGGTTTTACGTGTACATCTTCCCTCGGTAATATAAACGGAAAATCAAGAACATTTTAGTTAATTCTAATGAAAACACATTGATTTTTATAATTTGTATTGGAAACAACATTGTCATATGTCTATTCTTGGATCCAAATAATACGAAACCTCTCTCTATGATTTGAAGTTAAAATCCTCAAGTATGGTTAAATAGTGACTTTTTTCACGTTTTTCATGTAGTTTGATACTACGTAAATATATTCATTTTTACCAATATTTCGATACTATTTCATGTAGTATCACGATATGTGATTTGGCCTTTAAATCTCAGAATTTCGCATAATATTGCATTTTAAGCAAGTTTTCTTGCCTTTTGTTTCGTACGAAAAATCATCGAATTAAGCAATATTTTGACGTTTATCATCCCCTTTTCCTTTATGTGACTTAAACAAAATATAATCGAATTAGACAATATTTTGCCGTTTTCCACGTTTTTGTGAATTTTCAGTCTATGGATATTAATTCATATATATACGATAAAAATTATGCAAACACATAATTGATTAGATAATAACCTTAAATACTTCATTTTCAATCATCTATTTGTTTCTCGTTAAAATACTGAGTAAGATAATGAAAAGGGGAGAAGTTCGGTTTTTATTGCATATATCGACGTTTCAGCCGGATTAGAGCGTTTTTACGTGCACATCTTCCCTCGGTAATATAAACGGAAAATCAAGAACATTTTAGTTAATTATAATGAAAACACATTGATTTTTATAATTTGTATTGGAAACAACATTGTCATATGTCTATTCTTGGATCTAAATAATACGAAACCTCGCTCTATGATTTGAAGTTAAAATCCTCAAATATGGTTAAATATTGACTTTTTTCACGTTTTTCATGTAGTTTGATATTACGTAAATATATTCATTTTTACCAATATTTCGATACTATTTCATGTAGTATCACGATATGTGATTTGGCCTTCAAATCTCAGAATTTCGCATAATATTGCATTTTAAGCAAGTTTTCTTGCCTTTTGTTTCGTACGAAAAATCATCGAATTTAGCAATATTTTGACGTTTATCATCCCCTTTTCCTTTATGTGACTTAAACAAAATATCATCGAATTAGGCAATATTTTGCCGTTTTCCACGTTTTTGTGAATTTTCAGTCTATGGGTATTAATTCATATATATACGATAAAAATTATGCAAACACATAATTGATTAGATAATAACCTTAAATACTTCATTTTCAATCATCTATTTGTTTCTCGTTAAAATACTGAGTAAGATAATGAAAAGGGGAGAAGTTCGGTTTTTATTGCATATATCGACGTTTCAGCCGGATTAGAGCGGTTTTACGTGTACATCTTCCCTCGGTAATATAAACGGAAAATCAAGAACATTTTAGTTAATTCTAATGAAAACACATTGATTTTTATAATTTGTATTGGAAACAACATTGTCATATGTCTATTCTTGGATCTAAATAATACGAAACCTCGCTCTATGATTTGAAGTTAAAATCCTCAAATATGGTTAAATAGTGACTTTTTTCACGTTTTTCATGTAGTTTGATACTACGTAAATATATTCATTTTTACCAATATTTCGATACTATTTCATGTAGTATCACGATATGTGATTTGGCCTTCAAATCTCAGAATTTCGCATAATATTGCATTTTAAGCAAGTTTTCTTGCCTTTTGTTTCGTACGAAAAATCATCGAATTAAGCAATATTTTGACGTTTATCATCCCTTTTTCCTTTATGTGACTTAAACAAAATATCATCGAATTAGACAATATTTTGCCGTTTTCCACGTTTTTGTGAATTTTCAGTCTATGGATATTAATTCATATATATACGATAAAAATTATGCAAACACATAATTGATTAGATAATAACCTTAAATACTTCATTTTCAATCATCTATTTGTTTCTCGTTAAAATACTGAGTAAGATAATGAAAAGGGGAGAAGTTCGGTTTTTATTGCATATATCGACGTTTCAGCCGGATTAGAGCGGTTTTACGTGTACATCTTCCCTCGGTAATATAAACGGAAAATCTAGAACATTTTAGTTAATTCTAATGAAAACACATTGATTTTTATAATTTGTATTGGAAACAACATTGTCATATGTCTATTCTTGGATCTAAATAATACGAAACCTCGCTCTATGATTTGAAGTTAAAATCCTCAAATATGGTTAAATATTGACTTTTTTCACGTTTTTCATGTAGTTTGATATTACGTAAATATATTAATTTTTACCAATATTTCGATACTATTTCATGTAGTATCACGATATGTGATTTGGCTTTCAAATCTCAGAATTTCGCATAATATTGCATTTTAAGCAAGTTTTCTTGCCTTTTGTTTCGTACGAAAAATCATCGAATTTAGCAATATTTTGACGTTTATCATCCCCTTTTCCTTTATGTGACTTAAACAAAATATCATCGAATTAGGCAATATTTTGCCGTTTTCCACGTTTTTGTGAATTTTCAGTCTATGGATATTAATTCATATATATATATACGATAAAAATTATGCAAACACATAATTGATTAGATAATAACCTTAAATACTTCATTTTCAATCAACTATTTGTTTCTCGTTAAAATACTGAGTAAGATATTGAAAAGGGGAGAAGTTCTGTTTTTATTGCATATATCGACGTTTCAGCCGGATTAGAGCGGTTTTACGTGTACATCTTCCCTCGGTAATATAAACGGAAAATCAAGAACATTTTAGTTAATTCTAATGAAAACACATTGATTTTTATAATTTGTATTGGAAACAACATTGTCATATGTCTATTCTTGGATCCAAATAATACGAAACCTCTCTCTATGATTTGAAGTTAAAATCCTCAAATATGGTTAAATAGTGACTTTTTTCACGTTTTTCATGTAGTTTGATACTACGTAAATATATTCATTTTTACCAATATTTCGATACTATTTCATGTAGTATCACGATATGTGATTTGGCCTTCAAATCTCAGAATTTCGCATAATATTGCATTTTAAGCAAGTTTTCTTGCCTTTTGTTTCGTACGAAAAATCATCGAATTAAGCAATATTTTGACGTTTATCATCCCCTTTTCCTTTATGTGACTTAAACAAAATATAATCGAATTAGACAATATTTTGCCGTTTTCCACGTTTTTGTGAATTTTCAGTCTATGGATATTAATTCATATATATACGATAAAAATTATGCAAACACATAATTGATTAGATAATAACCTTAAATACTTCATTTTCAATCATCTATTTGTTTCTCGTTAAAATACTGAGTAAGATAATGAAAAGGGGAGAAGTTCGGTTTTTATTGCATATATCGACGTTTCAGCCGGATTAGAGCGGTTTTACGTGTACATCTTCCCTCGGTAATATAAACGGAAAATCAAGAACATTTTAGTTAATTCTAATGAAAACACATTGATTTTTATAATTTGTATTGGAAACAACATTGTCATATGTCTATTCTTGGATCTAAATAATACGAAACCTCGCTCTATGATTTGAAGTTAAAATCCTCAAATATGGTTAAGTATTGACTTTTTTCACGTTTTTCATGTAGTTTGATATTACGTAAATATATTAATTTTTACCAATATTTCGATACTATTTCATGTAGTATCACGATATGTGATTTGGCCTTCAAATCTCAGAATTTCGCATAATATTGCATTTTAAGCAAGTTTTCTTGCCTTTTGTTTCGTACGAAAAATCATCGAATTTAGCAATATTTTGACGTTTATCATCCCCTTTTCCTTTATGTGACTTAAACAAAATATCATCGAATTAGGCAATATTTTGCCGTTTTCCACGTTTTTGTGAATTTTCAGTCTATGGGTATTAATTCATATATATGCGATAAAAATTATGCAAACACATAATTGATTAGATAATAACCTTAAATACTTCATTTTCAATCATCTATTTGTTTCTCGTTAAAATACTGAGTAAGATAATGAAAAGGGGAGAAGTTCGGTTTTTATTGCATATATCGACGTTTCAGCCGGATTAGAGCGGTTTTACGTGTACATCTTCCCTCGGTAATATAAACGGAAAATCAAGAACATTTTAGTTAATTCTAATGAAAACACATTGATTTTTATAATTTGTATTGGAAACAACATTGTCGTCTATTCGTCTATTTACGTCTATTCTTGGATCTAAATAATACGAAACCTCGCTCTATGATTTGAAGTTAAAATCCTCAAATATGGTTAAATAGTGACTTTTTTCACGTTTTTCATGTAGTTTGATACTACGTAAATATATTCATTTTTATCAATATTTCGATACTATTTCATGTAGTATCACGATATGTGATTTGGCCTTCAAATCTCAGAATTTCGCATAATATTGCATTTTAAGCAAGTTTTCTTGCATTTTGTTTCGTACGAAAAATCATCGAATTAAGCAATATTTTGACGTTTATCATCCCTTTTTTCCTTTATGTGACTTAAACAAAATATCATCGAATTAGACAATATTTTGCCGTTTTCCACGTTTTTGTGAATTTTCAGTCTATGGATATTAATTCATATATATACGATAAAAATTATGCAAACACATAATTGATTAGATAATAACCTTAAATACTTCATTTTCAATCATCTATTTGTTTCTCGTTAAAATACTGAGTAAGATAATGAAAAGGGGAGAAGTTCGGTTTTTATTGCATATATCGACGTTTCAGCCGGATTAGAGCGGTTTTACGTGTACATCTTCCCTCGGTAATATAAACGGAAAATCTAGAACATTTTAGTTAATTCTAATGAAAACACATTGATTTTTATAATTTGTATTGGAAACAACATTGTCATATGTCTATTCTTGGATCTAAATAATACGAAACCTCGCTCTATGATTTGAAGTTAAAATCCTCAAATATGGTTAAATATTGACTTTTTTCACGTTTTTCATGTAGTTTGATATTACGTAAATATATTAATTTTTACCAATATTTCGATACTATTTCATGTAGTATCACGATATGTGATTTGGCCTTCAAATCTCAGAATTTCGCATAATATTGCATTTTAAGCAAGTTTTCTTGCCTTTTGTTTCGTACGAAAAATCATCGAATTTAGCAATATTTTGACGTTTATCATCCCCTTTTCCTTTATGTGACTTAAACAAAATATCATCGAATTAGGCAATATTTTGCCGTTTTCCACGTTTTTGTGAATTTTCAGTCTATGGGTATTAATTCATATATATACGATAAAAACTATGCAAACACATAATTGATTAGATAATAACCTTAAATACTTCATTTTCAATCAACTATTTGTTTCTCGTTAAAATACTGAGTAAGATATTGAAAAGGGGAGAAGTTCTGTTTTTATTGCATATATCGACGTTTCAGCCGGAATAGAGCGATTTTCGTGTACATCTTCCATCGGTAATATAAACGGAAAATCAGGAACATTTTAGTTAATACCAATGAAAACACATTGATTTTTATCATTTGTATATGTAACAACACTGTCATATGTCTTTTCTTGGATCTAAATAATACGAAACCTCGCTCTATGATTTGAAGTTAAAATCCTCATATATGGTTAAATATTGACTTTTTTCACGTTTTTCATGTAGTTTGATATAACGTAAATATATTCATTTTACCAATATTTCGATACTATTTCATGTAGTATCACGATATGTGATTTGGCCTTCAAATCTCAGAATTTCGCATAATATTGCATTTTAAGCAAGTTTTCTTGCCTTTTGTTTCGTACGAAAAATCATCGAATTTAGCAATATTTTGACGTTTATCATCCCCTTTTCCTTTATGTGACTTAAACAAAATATCATCGAATTAGGCAATATTTTGCCGTTTTCCACGTTTTTGTGAATTTTCAGTCTATGGGTATTAATTCATATATATACGATAAAAATTATGCAAACACATAATTGATTAGATAATAACCTTAAATACTTCATTTTCAATCATCTATTTGTTTCTCGTTAAAATACTGAGTAAGATAATGAAAAGGGGAGAAGTTCGGTTTTTATTGCATATATCGACGTTTCAGCCGGATTAGAGCGGTTTTACGTGTACATCTTCCCTCGGTAATATAAACGGAAAATCAAGAACATTTTAGTTAATTCTAATGAAAATATTGATTTTTATAATTTGTATTGGAAACAACATTGTCATATGTCTATTCTTGGATCTAAATAATACGAAACCTCGCTCTATGATTTGAAGTTAAAATCCTCAAATATGGTTAAATATTGACTTTTTTCACGTTTTTCATGTAGTTTGATATTACGTAAATATATTCATTTTTACCAATATTTCGATACTATTTCATGTAGTATCACGATATGTGATTTGGCCTTCAAATCTCAGAATTTCGCATAATATTGCATTTAAGCAAGTTTTCTTGCCTTTTGTTTCGTACGAAAAATCATCGAATTTAGCAATATTTTGACGTTTATCATCCCCTTTTCCTTTATGTGACTTAAACAAAATATCATCGAATTAGACAATATTTTGCCGTTTTCCACGTTTCTGTGAATTTTCAGTCTATGGGTATTAATTCATATATATACGATAAAAATGATGCAAACACATAATTGATTAGATAATAACCTTAAATACTTCATTTTCAATCATTTATTTGTTTCTCGTTAAAATACTGAGTAAGATAATGAAAAGGGGAGAAGTTCGGTTTTTATTGCATATATCGACGTTTCAGCCGGATTAGAGCGGTTTTACGTGTACATCTTCCCTCGGTAATATAAACGGAAAATCAGGAACATTTTAGTTAATACCAATGAAAACACATTGATTTTTATCATTTGTATTGGTAACAACACTGTCATATGTCTTTTCTTGGATCTAAATAATGCGAAACCTCGCTTTATGATTTAAAGTTAAAATCCTCATATATGGTTAAATATTGACTTTTTTCACGTTTTTCATGTAGTTTGATATAACGTAAATATATTCATTTTTACCAATATTTCGATACTATTTCATGTAGTATCACGATATGTGATTTGGCCTTCAAATCTCAGAATTTCGCATAATATTGCATTTTAAGCAAGTTTTCTTGCCTTTTGTTTCGTACGAAAAATCATCGAATTTAGCAATATTTTGACGTTTATCATCCCCTTTTCCTTTATGTGACTTAAACAAAATATCATCGAATTAGGCAATATTTTGCCGTTTTCTACGTTTTTGTGAATTTTCAGTCTATGGGTATTAATTCATATATATACGATAAAAATGATGCAAACACATAATTGATTAGATAATAACCTTAAATACTTCATTTTCAATCATTTATTTGTTTCTCGTTAAAATACTGAGTAAGATAATGAAAAGGGGAGAAGTTCGGTTTTTATTGCATATATCGACGTTTCAGCCGGATTAGAGCGGTTTTACGTGTACATCTTCCCTCGGTAATATAAACGGAAAATCAGGAACATTTTAGTTAATACTAATGAAAAAACATTGATTTTTATCATTTGTATTGGAAACAACATTGTCATATGTCTTTTCTTGGATCTAAATAATACGAAACCTCGCTCTATGATTTGAAGTTAAAATCCTCAAATATGGTTAAATAGTGACTTTTTTCACGTTTTTCATGTAGTTTGATACTACGTATATATATTCATTTTTACCAATATTTAGATTCTATTTCATGTAGTAACACGACATGTGATTTGGCCTTCAAATCTCAGAATTTCGCATAATATTGCATTTTAAGCAAGTTTTCTTGCCTTTTGTTTCGTACGAAAAATCATCGAATTTAGCAATATTTTGACGTTTATCATCCCCTTTTCCTTTATTTGATTTAAACAAAATATCATCGAATTAGGCAATATTTTGCGGTTTTTCCACGTTTTTGTGAATTTTCACTCTATGGGTATTATTTCATATATATACGATAAAAATGATGCAAACACATAATTGATTAGATAATAACCTTAAATACTTCATTTTCAATCAACTATTTGTTTCTCGTTAAAATACTGAGTAAGATATTGAAAAGGGGAGAAGTTCTGTTTTTATTGCATATATCGACGTTTCAGCCGGATTAGAGCGGTTTTACGAGTACATCTTCCATCGGTAATATAAACGGAAAATCAGGAACATTTTAGTTAATACCAATGAAAACACATTGATTTTTATCATTTGTATTGGTAACAACACTGTCATATGTCTTTTCTTGGATCTAAATAATGCGAAACCTCGCTTTATGATTTGAAGTTAAAATCCTCATATTTGGGTAAATATTGACTTTTTTCACGTTTTTCATGTAGTTTGATATAACGTAAATATATTCATTTTTACCAATATTTCGATACTATTTCATGTAGTATCACGATATGTGATTTGTCCTTCAAATCTCAGAATTTCGCATAATATTGCATTTTAAGCAAGTTTTCTTGCCTTTTGTTTCGTACGAAAAATCATCGAATTTAGCAATATTTTGACGTTTATCATCCCCTTTTCCTTTATGTGACTTAAACAAAATATCATCGAATTAGGCAATATTTTGCCGTTTTCTACGTTTTTGTGAATTTTGAGTCTATGGGTATTAATTCATATATATACGATAAAAATGATGCAAACACATAATTGATTAGATAATAACCTTAAATACTTCATTTTCAATCATCTATTTGTTTCTCGGTAAAATACTGAGTAAGATAATGAAAAGGGGAGAAGTTCGGTTTTTATTGCATATATCGACGTTTCAGCCGGATTAGAGCGGTTTTACGTGTACATCTTCCCTCGGTAATATAAACGGAAAATCAAGAACATTTTAGTTAATTCTAATGAAAACACATTGATTTTTATAATTTGTATTGGAAACAACATTGTCATATGTCTATTCTTGGATCTAAATAATACGAAACCTCGCTCTATGATTTGAAGTTAAAATCCTCAAATATGGTTAAATATTGACTTTTTTCACGTTTTTCATGTAGTTTGATATTACGTAAATATATTCATTTTTACCAATATTTCGATACTATTTCATGTAGTATCACGATATGTGATTTGGCCTTCAAATCTCAGAATTTCGCATAATATTGCATTTTAAGCAAGTTTTCTTGCCTTTTGTTTCGTACGAAAAATCATCGAATTTATCAATTTTTTGACGTTTATCATCCCCTTTTCCTTTATGTGATTTGAACAAAATATCATCGAATTAGGCAATATTTTGCCGTTTTCCACGTTTTTGTGAATTTTAAGTCTATGGGTATTAATTCATATATATACGATAAAAATTATGCAAACACATAATTGATTAGATAATAAACTTAAATACTTCATTTTCAATCAACTATTTGTTTCTCGTTAAAATACTGAATAAGATATTGAAAAGGGGAGAAGTTCTGTTTTTATTGCATATATCGACGTTTCAGCCGGATTAGAGCGGTTTTACGTGTACATCTTCCATCGGTAATATAAACGGAAAATCAGGAACATTTTAGTTAATACCAATGAAAACACATTGATTTTTATCATTTGTATTGGTAACAACACTGTCATATGTCTTTTCTTGGATCTAAATAATGCGAAACCTCGCTTTATGATTTGAAGTTAAAATCCTCATATATGGTTAAATATTGACTTTTTTCACGTTTTTCATGTAGTTTGATATAACGTAAATATATTCATTTTTACCAATATTTCGATACTATTTCATGTAGTATCACGATATGTGATTTGGCCTTCAAATCTCAGAATTTCGCATAATATTGCATTTTAAGCAAGTTTTCTTGCCTTTTGTTTCGTACGAAAAATCATCGAATTTAGCAATATTTTGACGTTTATCATCCCCTTTTCCTTTATGTGACTTAAACAAAATATCATCGAATTAGGCAATATTTTGCCGTTTTCTACGTTTTTGTGAATTTTCAGTCTATGGGTATTAATTCATATATATACGATAAAAATGATGCAAACACATAATTGATTAGATAATAACCTTAAATACTTCATTTTCAATCATCTATTTGTTTCTCGTTAAAATACTGAGTAAGATAATGAAAAGGGGAGAAGTTCGGTTTTTATTGCATATATCGACGTTTCAGCCGGATTAGAGCGGTTTTACGTGTACATCTTCCCTCGGTAATATAAACGGAAAATGAAGAACATTTTAGTTAATTCTAATGAAAACACATTGATTTTTATAATTTGTATTGGAAACAACATTGTCATATGTCTATTCTTGGATCTAAATAATACGAAACCTCGCTCTATGATTTGAAGTTAAAATCCTCAAATATGGTTAAATATTGACTTTTTTCACGTTTTTCATGTAGTTTGATATTACGTAAATATATTCATTTTTACCAATATTTCGATACTATTTCATGTAGTATCACGATATGTGATTTGGCCTTCAAATCTCAGAATTTCGCATAATATTGCATTTTAAGCAAGTTTTCTTGCCTTTTGTTTCGTACGAAAAATCATCGAATTTATCAATTTTTTGACGTTTATCATCCCCTTTTCCTTTATGTGATTTGAACAAAATATCATCGAATTAGGCAATATTTTGCCGTTTTCCACGTTTTTGTGAATTTTAAGTCTATGGGTATTAATTCATATATATACGATAAAAATTATGCAAACACATAATTGATTAGATAATAAACTTAAATACTTCATTTTCAATCAACTATTTGTTTCTCGTTAAAATACTGAGTAAGATAATGAAAAGGGGAGAAGTTCGGTTTTTATTGCATATATCGACGTTTCAGCCGGATTAGAGCGGTTTTACGTGTACATCTTCCATCAGTAATATAAACGGAAAATCAGGAACATTTTAGTTAATACCAATGAAAACACATTGATTTTTATCATTTGTATTGGTAACAACAGTGTCATATGTCTTTTCTTGGATCTAAATAATGCGAAACCTCGCTTTATGATTTAAAGTTAAAATCCTCATATATGGGTAAATATTGACTTTTTTCACGTTTTTCATGTAGTTTGATATAACGTAAATATATTCATTTTTACCAATATTTCGATACTATTTCATGTAGTATCACGATATGTGATTTGTCCTTCAAATCTCAGAATTTCGCATAATATTGCATTTTAAGCAAGTTTTCTTGCCTTTTGTTTCGTACGAAAAATCATCGAATTTAGCAATATTTTGACGTTTATCATCCCCTTTTCCTTTATGTGACTTAAACAAAATATCATCGAATTAGGCAATATTTTGCCGTTTTCTACGTTTTTGTGAATTTTGAGTCTATGGGTATTAATTCATATATATACGATAAAAATGATGCAAACACATAATTGATTAGATAATAACCTTAAATACTTCATTTTCAATCATCTATTTGTTTCTCTTTAAAATACTGAGTAAGATAATGAAAAGGGGAGAAGTTCGGTTTTTATTGCATATATCGACGTTTCAGCCGGATTAGAGCGGTTTTACGTGTACATCTTCCCTCGGTAATATAAACGGAAAATCAAGAACATTTTAGTTAATTCTAATGAAAACACATTGATTTTTATAATTTGTATTGGAAACAACATTGTCATATGTCTATTCTTGGATCTAAATAATACGAAACCTCGCTCTATGATTTGAAGGTAAAATCCTCAAATATGGTTAAATATTGACTTTTTTCACGTTTTTCATGTAGTTTGATATTACGTAAATATATTCATTTTTACCAATATTTCGATACTATTTCATGTAGTATCACGATATGTGATTTGGCCTTCAAATCTCAGAATTTCGCATAATATTGCATTTTAAGCAAGTTTTCTTGCCTTTTGTTTCGTACGAAAAATCATCGAATTTATCAATTTTTTGACGTTTATCATCCCCTTTTCCTTTATGTGATTTGAACAAAATATCATCGAATTAGGCAATATTTTGCCGTTTTCCACGTTTTTGTGAATTTTAAGTCTATGGGTATTAATTCATATATATACGATAAAAATTATGCAAACACATAATTGATTAGATAATAAACTTAAATACTTCATTTTCAATCAACTATTTGTTTCTCGTTAAAATACTGAATAAGATATTGAAAAGGGGAGAAGTTCTGTTTTTATTGCATATATCGACGTTTCAGCCGGATTAGAGCGGTTTTACGTGTACATCTTCCATCGGTAATATAAACGGAAAATCAGGAACATTTTAGTTAATACCAATGAAAACACATTGATTTTTATCATTTGTATTGGTAACAACACTGTCATATCTCTTTTCTTGGATCTAAATAATGCGAAACCTCGCTTTATGATTTGAAGTTAAAATCCTCATATATGGTTAAATATTGACTTTTTTCACGTTTTTCATGTAGTTTGATATAACGTAAATATATTCATTTTTACCAATATTTCGATACTATTTCATGTAGTATCACGATATGTGATTTGGCCTTCAAATCTCAGAATTTCGCATAATATTGCATTTTAAGCAAGTTTTCTTGCCTTTTGTTTCGTACGAAAAATCATCGAATTTAGCAATATTTTGACGTTCATCATCCCCTTTTCCTTTATGTGACTTAAACAAAATATCATCGAATTAGGCAATATTTTGCCGTTTTCTACGTTTTTGTGAATTTTCAGTCTATGGGTATTAATTCATATATATACGATAAAAATGATGCAAACACATAATTGATTAGATAATAACCTTAAATACTTCATTTTCAATCATCTATTTGTTTCTCGTTAAAATACTGAGTAAGATAATGAAAAGGGGAGAAGTTCGGTTTTTATTGCATATATCGACGTTTCAGCCGGATTAGAGCGGTTTTACGTGTACATCTTCCATCGGTAATATAAACGGAAAATCAGGAACATTTTAGTTAATTCTAATGAAAACACATTGATTTTTATCATTTGTATTGGTAACAACACTGTCATATGTCTTTTCTTGGATCTAAATAATGCGAAACCTCGCTCTATGATTTAAAGTTAAAATCCTCATATATGGGTAAATATTGACTTTTTTCACGTTTTTCATGTAGTTTAATATAACGTAAATATATTCATTTTTACCAATATTTCGATACTATTTCATGTAGTATCACGATATGTGATTTGTCCTTCAAATCTCAGAATTTCGCATAATATTGCATTTTAAGCAAGTTTTCTTGCCTTTTGTTTCGTACGAAAAATCATCGAATTTAGCAATATTTTGACGTTTATCATCCCCTTTTCCTTTATGTGACTTAAACAAAATATCATCGAATTAGGCAATATTTTGCCGTTTTCTACGTTTTTGTGAATTTTCAGTCTATGGGTATTAATTCATATATATACGATAAAAATGATGCAAACACATAATTGATTAGATAATAACCTTAAATACTTCATTTTCAATCATCTATTTGTTTCTCGGTAAAATACTGAGTAAGATAATGAAAAGGGGAGAAGTTCGGTTTTTATTGCATATATCGACGTTTCAGCCGGATTAGAGCGGTTTTACGTGTACATCTTCCCTCGGTAATATAAACGGAAAATCAAGAACATTTTAGTTAATTCTAATGAAAACACATTGATTTTTATAATTTGTATTGGAAACAACATTGTCATATGTCTATTCTTGGATCTAAATAATACGAAACCTCGCTCTATGATTTGAAGTTAAAATCCTCAAATATGGTTAAATATTGACTTTTTTCACGTTTTTCATGTAGTTTGATATTACGTAAATATATTCATTTTTACCAATATTTCGATACTATTTCATGTAGTATCACGATATGTGATTTGGCCTTCAAATCTCAGAATTTCGCATAATATTGCATTTTAAGCAAGTTTTCTTGCCTTTTGTTTCGTACGAAAAATCATCGAATTTATCAATTTTTTGACGTTTATCATCCCCTTTTCCTTTATGTGATTTGAACAAAATATCATCGAATTAGGCAATATTTTGCCGTTTTCCACGTTTTTGTGAATTTTAAGTCTATGGGTATTAATTCATATATATACGATAAAAATTATGCAAACACATAATTGATTAGATAATAAACTTAAATACTTCATTTTCAATCAACTATTTGTTTCTCGGTAAAATACTGAATAAGATATTGAAAAGGGGAGAAGTTCTGTTTTTATTGCATATATCGACGTTTCAGCCGGATTAGAGCGGTTTTACGTGTACATCTTCCATCGGTAATATAAACGGAAAATCAGGAACATTTTAGTTAATACCAATGAAAACACATTGATTTTTATCATTTGTATTGGTAACAACACTGTCATATCTCTTTTCTTGGATCTAAATAATGCGAAACCTCGCTTTATGATTTGAAGTTAAAATCCTCATATATGGTTAAATATTGACTTTTTTCACGTTTTTCATGTAGTTTGATATAACGTAAATATATTCATTTTTACCAATATTTCGATACCATTTCATGTAGTATCACGATATGTGATTTGGCCTTCAAATCTCAGAATTTCGCATAATATTGCATTTTAAGCAAGTTTTCTTGCCTTTTGTTTCGTACGAAAAATCATCGAATTTAGCAATATTTTGACGTTTATCATCCCCTTTTCCTTTATGTGACTTAAACAAAATATCATCGAATTAGGCAATATTTTGCCGTTTTCTACGTTTTTGTGAATTTTCAGTCTATGGGTATTAATTCATATATATACGATAAAAATGATGCAAACACATAATTGATTAGATAATAACCTTAAATACTTCATTTTCAATCATCTATTTGTTTCTCGTTAAAATACTGAGTAAGATAATGAAAAGGGGAGAAGTTCGGTTTTTATTGCATATATCGACGTTTCAGCCGGATTAGAGCGGTTTTACGTGTACATCTTCCATCGGTAATATAAACGGAAAATCAGGAACATTTTAGTTAATTACTAATGAAAACACATTGATTTTTATCATTTGTATTGGTAACAACACTGTCATATGTCTTTTCTTGGATCTAAATAATGCGAAACCTCGCTTTATGATTTAAAGTTAAAATCCTCATATATGGGTAAATATTGACTTTTTTCACGTTTTTCATGTAGTTTGATATAACGTAAATATATTCATTTTTACCAATATTTCGATACTATTTCATGTAGTATCACGATATGTGATTTGTCCTTCAAATCTCAGAATTTCGCATAATATTGCATTTAAGCAAGTTTTCTTGCCTTTTGTTTCGTACGAAAAATCATCGAATTTAGCAATATTTTGACGTTTATCATCCCCTTTTCCTTTATGTGACTTAAACAAAATATCATCGAATTAGGCAATATTTTGCCGTTTTCTACGTTTTTGTGAATTTTCAGTCTATGGGTATTAATTCATATATATACGATAAAAATGATGCAAACACATAATTGATTAGATAATAACCTTAAATACTTCATTTTCAATCATCTATTTGTTTCTCGTTAAAATACTGAGTAAGATAATGAAAAGGGGAGAAGTTCAGGTTTTTATTGCATATATCGACGTTTCAGCCGGATTAGAGCGGTTTTACGTGTACATCTTCCCTCGGTAATATAAACGGAAAATGAAGAACATTTTAGTTAATTCTAATGAAAACACATTGATTTTTATAATTTGTATTGGAAACAACATTGTCATATGTCTATTCTTGGATCTAAATAATACGAAACCTCGCTCTATGATTTGAAGTTAAAATCCTCAAATATGGTTAAATATTGACTTTTTTCACGTTTTTCATGTAGTTTGATATTACGTAAATATATTCATTTTTACCAATATTTCGATACTATTTCATGTAGTATCACGATATGTGATTTGGCCTTCAAATCTCAGAATTTCGCATAATATTGCATTTTAAGCAAGTTTTCTTGCCTTTTGTTTCGTACGAAAAATCATCGAATTTATCAATTTTTTGACGTTTATCATCCCCTTTTCCTTTATGTGATTTGAACAAAATATCATCGAATTAGGCAATATTTTGCCGTTTTCCACGTTTTTGTGAATTTTAAGTCTATGGGTATTAATTCATATATATACGATAAAAATTATGCAAACACATAATTGATTAGATAATAAACTTAAATACTTCATTTTCAATCAACTATTTGTTTCTCGTTAAAATACTGAATATGATATTGAAAAGGGGAGAAGTTCTGTTTTTATTGCATATATCGACGTTTCAGCCGGATTAGAGCGGTTTTACGTGTACATCTTCCAACGGTAATATAAACGGAAAATCAGGAACATTTTTGTTAATACCAATGAAAACACATTGATTTTTATCATTTGTATTGGCAACAACACTGTCATATGTCTTTTCTTGGATCTAAATAATGCGAAACCTCGCTCTATGATTTGAAGTTAAAATCCTCATATATGGTTAAATATTGACTTTTTTCACGTTTTTCATGTAGTTTGATATAACGTAAATATATTCATTTTTACCAATATTTCGATACTATTTCATGTAGTATCACGATATGTGATTTGGCCTTCAAATCTCAGAATTTCGCATAATATTGCATTTTAAGCAAGTTTTCTTGCCTTTTGTTTCGTACGAAAAATCATCGAATTTAGCAATATTTTGACGTTTATCATCCCCTTTTCCTTTATGTGACTCAAACAAAATATCATCGAATTAGGCAATATTTTGCCGTTTTCTACGTTTTTGTGAATTTTCAGTCTATGGGTATTAATTCATATATATACGATAAAAATGATGCAAACACATAATTGATTAGATAATAACCTTAAATACTTCATTTTCAATCATCTATTTGTTTCTCGTTAAAATACTGAGTAAGATAATGAAAAGGGGAGAAGTTCGGTTTTTATTGCATATATCGACGATTTCAGCCGGATTAGAGCGGTTTTACGTGTACATCTTCCCTCGGTAATATAAATGGAAAATCAAGAACATTTTAGTTAATTCTAATGAAAACACATTGATTTTTATAATTTGTATTGGAAACAACATTGTCATATGTCTATTCTTGGATCTAAATAATACGAAACCTCGCTCTATGATTTGAAGTTAAAATCCTCAAATATGGTTAAATATTGACTTTTTTCACGTTTTCATGTAGTTTGATATTACGTAAATATATTCATTTTTACCAATATTTCGATACTATTTCATGTAGTATCACGATATGTGATTTGGCCTTCAAATCTCAGAATTTCGCATAATATTGCATTTTAAGCAAGTTTTCTTGCCTTTTGTTTCGTACGAAAAATCATCGAATTTATCAATTTTTTGACGTTTATCATCCCCTTTTCCTTTATGTGACTTGAACAAAATATCATCGAATTAGGCAATATTTTGCCGTTTTCCACGTTTTTGTGAAATTTCAGTCTATGGGTATTAATTCATATATATACGATAAAAATTATGCAAACACATAATTGATTAGATAATAACCTTAAATACTTCATTTCAATCATCTATTTGTTTCTCGTTAAAATACTGAGTAAGATATTGAAAAGGGGAGAAGTTCTGTTTTTATTGCATATATCGACGTTTCAGCCGGAATAGAGCGATTTTACGTGTACATCTTCCATCGGTAATATAAACGGAAAATCAGGAACATTTTAGTTAATACCAATGAAAACACATTGATTTTTATCATTTGTATTGTTAACAACACTGTCATATCTCTTTTATTGGATCTAAATAATGCGAAACCTCGCTTTATGATTTGAAGTTAAAATCCTCATATATGGTTAAATATTGACTTTTTTCACGTTTTTCATGTAGTTTGATATAACGTAAATATATTCATTTTTACCAATATTTCGATACTATTTCATGTAGTATCACGATATGTGATTTGGCCTTCAAATCTCAGAATTTCGCATAATATTGCATTTTAAGCAAGTTTTCTTGCCTTTTGTTTCGTACGAAAAATCATCGAATTTAGCAATATTTTGACGTTTATCATCCCCTTTTCCTTTATGTGACTTAAACAAAATATCATCGAATTAGGCAATATTTTGCCGTTTTCTACGTTTTTGTGAATTTTCAGTCTATGGGTATTAATTCATATATATACGATAAAAATGATGCAAACACATAATTGATTAGATAATAACCTTAAATACTTCATTTTCAATCATCTATTTGTTTCTCGTTAAAATACTGAGTAAGATAATGAAAAGGGGAGAAGTTCGGTTTTTATTGCATATATCGACGATTCAGCCGGATTAGAGCGGTTTTACGTGTACATCTTCCCTCGGTAATATAAATGGAAAATCAAGAACATTTTAGTTAATTCTAATGAAAACACATTGATTTTTATAATTTGTATTGGAAACAACATTGTCATATGTCTATTCTTGGATCTAAATAATACGAAACCTCGCTCTATGATTTGAAGTTAAAATCCTCAAATATGGTTAAATATTGACTTTTTTCACGTTTTTCATGTAGTTTGATATTACGTAAATATATTCATTTTTACCAATATTTCGATACTATTTCATGTAGTATCACGATATGTGATTTGGCCTTCAAATCTCAGAATTTCGCATAATATTGCATTTTAAGCAAGTTTTCTTGCCTTTTGTTTCGTACGAAAAATCATCGAATTTATCAATTTTTTGACGTTTATCATCCCCTTTTCCTTTATGTGACTTGAACAAAATATCATCGAATTAGGCAATATTTTGCCGTTTTCCACGTTTTTGTGAAATTTCAGTCTATGGGTATTAATTCATATATATACGATAAAAATTATGCAAACACATAATTGATTAGATAATAACCTTAAATACTTCATTTCAATCATCTATTTGTTTCTCGTTAAAATACTGAGTAAGATATTGAAAAGGGGAGAAGTTCTGTTTTTATTGCATATATCGACGTTTCAGCCGGAATAGAGCGATTTTCGTGTACATCTTCCATCGGTAATATAAACGGAAAATCAGGAACATTTTAGTTAATACCAATGAAAACACATTGATTTTTATCATTTGTATTGTTAACAACACTGTCATATGTCTTTTCTTGGATCTAAATAATACGAAACCTCGCTCTATGATTTGAAGTTAAAATCCTCATATATGGTTAAATATTGACTTTTTTCACGTTTTTCATGTAGTTTGATATAACGTAAATATATTCATTTTTACCAATATTTCGATACTATTTCATGTAGTATCACGATATGTGATTTGGCCTTCAAATCTCAGAATTTCGCATAATATTGCATTTTAAGCAAGTTTTCTTGCCTTTTGTTTCGTACGAAAAATCATCGAATTTAGCAATATTTTGACGTTTATCATCCCCTTTCCTTTATGTGACTTAAACAAAATATCATCGAATTAGGCAATATTTTGCCGTTTTCTACGTTTTTGTGAATTTTCAGTCTATGGGTATTAATTCATATATATACGATAAAAATGATGCAAACACATAATTGATTAGATAATAACCTTAAATACTTCATTTTCAATCATCTATTTGTTTCTCGTTAAAATACTGAGTAAGATAATGAAAAGGGGAGAAGTTCGGTTTTTATTGCATATATCGACGTTTCAGCCGGATTAGAGCGGTTTTACGTGTACATCTTCCCTCGGTAATATAAACGGAAAATCAAGAACATTTTAGTTAATTCTAATGAAAACACATTGATTTTTATAATTTGTATTGGAAACAACATTGTCATATGTCTATTCTTGGATCTAAATAATACGAAACCTCGCTCTATGATTTGAAGTTAAATTCCTCAAATATGGTTAAATATTGACTTTTTTCACGTTTTTCATGTAGTTTGATATTACGTAAATATATTCATTTTTACCAATATTTCGATACTATTTCATGTAGTATCACGATATGTGATTTGGCCTTCAAATCTCAGAATTTCGCATAATATTGGATTTTAAGCAAGTTTTCTTGCCTTTTGTTTCGTTCGAAAAATCATCGAATTTATCAATTTTTGGACGTTTATCATCCCCTTTTCCTTTATGTGATTTGAACAAAATATCATCGAATTAGGCAATATTTTGCCGTTTTCCACGTTTTTGTGAATTTTAAGTCTATGGGTATTAATTCATATATATACCATAAAAATTATGCAAACACATAATTGATTAGATAATAAACTTAAATACTTCATTTTCAATCAACTATTTGTTTCTCGTTAAAATACTGAATATGATATTGAAAAGGGGAGAAGTTCTGTTTTTATTGCATATATCGACGTTTCAGCCGGATTAGAGCGGTTTTACGTGTACATCTTCCAACGGTAATATAAACGGAAAATCAGGAACATTTTAGTTAATACCAATGAAAACACATTGATTTTTATCATTTGTATTGGCAACAACACTGTCATATGTCTTTTCTTGGATCTAAATAATGCGAAACCTCGCTCTATGATTTGAAGTTAAAATCCTCATATATGGTTAAATATTGACTTTTTTCACGTTTTTCATGTAGTTTGATATAACGTAAATATATTCATTTTTACCAATATTTCGATACTATTTCATGTAGTATCACGATATGTGATTTGGCCTTCAAATCTCAGAATTTCGCATAATATTGCATTTTAAGCAAGTTTTCTTGCCTTTTGTTTCGTACGAAAAATCATGGAATTTAGCAATATTTTGACGTTTATCATCCCCTTTTCCTTTATGTGACTCAAACAAAATATCATCGAATTAGGCAATATTTTGCCGTTTTCTACGTTTTTGTGAATTTTCAGTCTATGGGTATTAATTCATATATATACGATAAAAATGATGCAAACACATAATTGATTAGATAATAACCTTAAATACTTCATTTTCAATCATCTATTTGTTTCTCGTTAAAATACTGAGTAAGATAATGAAAAGGGGAGAAGTTCGGTTTTTATTGCATATATCGACGTTTCAGCCGGATTAGAGCGGTTTTACGTGTACATCTTCCATCGGTAATATAAACGGAAAATCAGGAACATTTTAGTTAATACCAATGAAAACACATTGATTTTTATCATTTGTATTGGTAACAACAGTGTCATATGTCTTTTCTTGGATCTAAATAATGCGAAACCTCGCTTTATGATTTAAAGTTAAAATCCTCATATATGGGTAAATATTGACTTTTTTCACGTTTTTCATGTAGTTTGATATAACGTAAATATATTCATTTTTACCAATATTTCGATACTATTTCATGTAGTATCACGATATGTGATTTGTCCTTCAAATCTCAGAATTTCGCATAATATTGCATTTTAAGCAAGTTTTCTTGCCTTTTGTTTCGTACGAAAAATCATCGAATTTAGCAATATTTTGACGTTTATCATCCCCTTTTCCTTTATGTGACTTAAACAAAATATCATCGAATTAGGCAATATTTTGCCGTTTTCTACGTTTTTGTGAATTTTCAGTCTATGGGTATTAATTCATATATATACGATAAAAATGATGCAAACACATAATTGATTAGATAATAACCTTAAATACTTCATTTTCAATCATCTATTTGTTTCTCGGTAAAATACTGAGTAAGATAATGAAAAGGGGAGAAGTTCGGTTTTTATTGCATATATCGACGTTTCAGCCGGATTAGAGCGGTTTTACGTGTACATCTTCCCTCGGTAATATAAACGGAAAATCAAGAACATTTTAGTTAATTCTAATGAAAACACATTGATTTTTATAATTTGTATTGGAAACAACATTGTCATATGTCTATTCTTGGATCTAAATAATACGAAACCTCGCTCTATGGTTTGAAGTTAAAATCCTCAAATATGGTTAAATATTGACTTTTTTCACGTTTTTCATGTAGTTTGATATTACGTAAATATATTCATTTTTACCAATATTTCGATACTATTTCATGTAGTATCACGATATGTGATTTGGCCTTCAAATCTCAGAATTTCGCATAATATTGCATTTTAAGCAAGTTTTCTTGCCTTTTGTTTCGTACGAAAAATCATCGAATTTATCAATTTTTTGACGTTTATCATCCCCTTTTCCTTTATGTGATTTGAACAAAATATCATCGAATTAGGCAATATTTTGCCGTTTTCCACGTTTTTGTGAATTTTAAGTCTATGGGTATTAATTCATATATATACGATAAAAATTATGCAAACACATAATTGATTAGATAATAAACTTAAATACTTCATTTTCAATCAACTATTTGTTTCTCGTTAAAATACTGAATAAGATATTGAAAAGGGGAGAAGTTCTGTTTTTATTGCATATATCGACGTTTCAGCCGGATTAGAGCGGTTTTACGTGTACATCTTCCATCGGCAATATAAACGGAAAATCAGGAACATTTTAGTTAATACCAATGAAAACACATTGATTTTTATCATTTGTATTGTTAACAACACTGTCATATGTCTTTTCTTGGATCTAAATAATACGAAACCTCGCTCTATGATTTGAAGTTAAAATCCTCATATATGGTTAAATATTGACTTTTTTCACGTTTTTCATGTAGTTTGATATAACGTAAATATATTCATTTTTACCAATATTTCGATACTATTTCATGTAGTATCACGATATGTGATTTGGCCTTCAAATCTCAGAATTTCGCATAATATTGCATTTTAAGCAAGTTTTCTTGCCTTTTGTTTCGTACGAAAAATCATCGAATTTAGCAATATTTTGACGTTTATCATCCCCTTTTCCTTTATGTGACTTAAACAAAATATCATCGAATTAGGCAATATTTTGCCGTTTTCTACGTTTTTGTGAATTTTCAGTCTATGGGTATTAATTCATATATATACGATAAAAATGATGCAAACACATAATTGATTAGATAATAACCTTAAATACTTCATTTTCAATCATCTATTTGTTTCTCGTTAAAATACTGAGTAAGATAATGAAAAGGGGAGAAGTTCGGTTTTTATTGCATATATCGACGTTTCAGCCGGATTAGAGCGGTTTTACGTGTACATCTTCCCTCGGTAATATAAACGGAAAATCAAGAACATTTTAGTTAATTCTAATGAAAACACATTGATTTTTATAATTTGTATTGGAAACAACATTGTCATATGTCTATTCTTGGATCTAAATAATACGAAACCTCGCTCTATGATTTGAAGTTAAATTCCTCAAATATGGTTAAATATTGACTTTTTTCACGTTTTTCATGTAGTTTGATATTACGTAAATATATTCATTTTTACCAATATTTCGATACTATTTCATGTAGTATCACGATATGTGATTTGGCCTTCAAATCTCAGAATTTCGCATAATATTGGATTTTAAGCAAGTTTTCTTGCCTTTTGTTTCGTTCGAAAAATCATCGAATTTATCAATTTTTTGACGTTTATCATCCCCTTTTCCTTTATGTGATTTGAACAAAATATCATCGAATTAGGCAATATTTTGCCGTTTTCCACGTTTTTGTGAATTTTAAGTCTACGGGTATTAATTCATATATATACCATAAAAATTATGCAAACACATAATTGATTAGATAATAAACTTAAATACTTCATTTTCAATCAACTATTTGTTTCTCGTTAAAATACTGAATATGATATTGAAAAGGGGAGAAGTTCTGTTTTTATTGCATATATCGACGTTTCAGCCGGATTAGAGCGGTTTTACGTGTACATCTTCCAACGGTAATATAAACGGAAAATCAGGAACATTTTAGTTAATACCAATGAAAACACATTGATTTTTATCATTTGTATTGGCAACAACACTGTCATATGTCTTTTCTTGGATCTAAATAATGCGAAACCTCGCTCTATGATTTGAAGTTAAAATCCTCATATATGGTTAAATATTGACTTTTTTCACGTTTTTCATGTAGTTTGATATAACGTAAATATATTCATTTTTACCAATATTTCGATACTATTTCATGTAGTATCACGATATGTGATTTGGCCTTCAAATCTCAGAATTTCGCATAATATTGCATTTTAAGCAAGTTTTCTTGCCTTTTGTTTCGTACGAAAAATCATCGAATTTAGCAATATTTTGACGTTTATCATCCCCTTTTCCTTTATGTGACTCAAACAAAATATCATCGAATTAGGCAATATTTTGCCGTTTTCTACGTTTTTGTGAATTTTCAGTCTATGGGTATTAATTCATATATATACGATAAAAATGATGCAAACACATAATTGATTAGATAATAACCTTAAATACTTCATTTTCAATCATCTATTTGTTTCTCGTTAAAATACTGAGTAAGATAATGAAAAGGGGAGAAGTTCGGTTTTTATTGCATATATCGACGTTTCAGCCGGATTAGAGCGGTTTTACGTGTACATCTTCCATCGGTAATATAAACGGAAAATCAGGAACATTTTAGTTAATACCAATGAAAACACATTGATTTTTATCATTTGTATTGGTAACAACAGTGTCATATGTCTTTTCTTGGATCTAAATAATGCGAAACCTCGCTTTATGATTTAAAGTTAAAATCCTCATATATGGGTAAATATTGACTTTTTTCACGTTTTTCATGTAGTTTGATATAACGTAAATATATTCATTTTTACCAATATTTCGATACTATTTCATGTAGTATCACGATATGTGATTTGTCCTTCAAATCTCAGAATTTCGCATAATATTGCATTTTAAGCAAGTTTTCTTGCCTTTTGTTTCGTACGAAAAATCATCGAATTTAGCAATATTTTGACGTTTATCATCCCCTTTTCCTTTATGTGACTTAAACAAAATATCATCGAATTAGGCAATATTTTGCCGTTTTCTACGTTTTTGTGAATTTTCAGTCTATGGGTATTAATTCATATATATACGATAAAAATGATGCAAACACATAATTGATTAGATAATAACCTTAAATACTTCATTTTCAATCATCTATTTGTTTCTCGTTAAAATACTGAGTAAGATAATGAAAAGGGGAGAAGTTCGGTTTTTATTGCATATATCGACGTTTCAGCCGGATTAGAGCGGTTTTACGTGTACATCTTCCCTCGGTAATATAAACGGAAAATCAAGAACATTTTAGTTAATTCTAATGAAAACACATTGATTTTTATAATTTGTATTGGAAACAACATTGTCATATGCCTATTCTTGGATCTAAATAATACGAAACCTCGCTCTATGGTTTGAAGTTAAAATCCTCAAATATGGTTAAATATTGACTTTTTTCACGTTTTTCATGTAGTTTGATATTACGTAAATATATTCATTTTTACCAATATTTCGATACTATTACATGTAGTATCACGATATGTGATTTGGCCTTCAAATCTCAGAATTTCGCATAATATTGCATTTTAAGCAAGTTTTCTTGCCTTTTGTTTCGTACGAAAAATCATCGAATTTATCAATTTTTTGACGTTTATCATCCCCTTTTCCTTTATGTGACTTGAACAAAATATCATCGAATTAGGCAATATTTTGCCGTTTTTCAAGTTTTTGTGAAATTTCAGTCTATGGGTATTAATTCATATATATACGATAAAAATTATGCAAACACATAATTGATTAGATAATAACCTTAAATACTTCATTTCAATCATCTATTTGTTTCTCGTTAAAATACTGAGTAAGATATTGAAAAGGGGAGAAGTTCTGTTTTTATTGCATATATCGACGTTTCAGCCGGAATAGAGCGATTTTCGTGTACATCTTCCATCGGTAATATAAACGGAAAATCAGGAACATTTTAGTTAATACCAATGAAAACACATTGATTTTTATCATTTGTATTGTTAACAACACTGTCATATGTCTTTTCTTGGATCTAAATAATACGAAACCTCGCTCTATGATTTGAAGTTAAAATCCTCATATATGGTTAAATATTGACTTTTTTCACGTTTTTCATGTAGTTTGATATAACGTAAATATATTCATTTTTACCAATATTTCGATACTATTTCATGTAGTATCACGATATGTGATTTGGCCTTCAAATCTCAGAATTTCGCATAATATTGCATTTTAAGCAAGTTTTCTTGCCTTTTGTTTCGTACGAAAAATCATCGAATTTAGCAATATTTTGACGTTTATCATCCCCTTTTTCTTTATGTGACTTAAACAAAATATCATCGAATTAGGCAATATTTTGCCGTTTTCTACGTTTTTGTGAATTTTCAGTCTATTGGTATTAATTCATATATATACGATAAAAATGATGCAAACACATAATTGATTAGATAATAAACTTAAATACTTCATTTTCAATCATCTATTTGTTTCTCGTTAAAATACTGAGTAAGATAATGAAAAGGGGAGAAGTTCGGTTTTTATTGCATATATCGACGTTTCAGCCGGATTAGAGCGGTTTTACGTGTACATCTTCCCTCGGTAATATAAACGGAAAATCAGGAACATTTTAGTTAATTCTAATGAAAACACATTGATTTTTATAATTTGTATTGGAAACAACATTGTCATATGTCTATTCTTGGATCTAAATAATACGAAACCTCGCTCTATGATTTGAAGTTAAAATCCTCAAATATGGTTAAATATTGACTTTTTTCACGTTTTTCATGTAGTTTGATATTACGTAAATATATTCATTTTTACCAATATTTCGATTCTATTTCATGTAGTATCACGATATGTGATTTGGCCTTCAAATCTCAGAATTTCGCATAATATTGCATTTTAAGCAAGTTTTCTTGCCTTTTGTTTCGTACGAAAAATCATCGAATTTATCAATTTTTTGACGTTTATCATCCCCTTTTCCTTTATGTGATTTGAACAAAATATCATCGAATTAGGCAATATTTTGCCGTTTTCCACGTTTTTGTGAATTTTAAGTCTATGGGTATTAATTCATATATATACGATAAAAATTATGCAAACACATAATTGATTAGATAATAAACTTAAATACTTCATTTTCAATCATCTATTTGTTTCTCGTTAAAATACTGAGTAAGATAATGAAAAGGGGAGAAGTTCGGTTTTTATTGCATATATCGACGTTTCAGCCGGATTAGAGCGGTTTTACGTGTACATCTTCCCTCGGTAATATAAACGGAAAATCAAGAACATTTTAGTTAATTCTAATGAAAACACATTGATTTTTATAATTTGTATTGGAAACAACATTGTCATATGCCTATTCTTGGATCTAAATAATACGAAACCTCGCTCTATGGTTTGAAGTTAAAATCCTCAAATATGGTTAAATATTGACTTTTTTCACGTTTTTCATGTAGTTTGATATTACGTAAATATATTCATTTTTACCAATATTTCGATACTATTTCATGTAGTATCACGATATGTGATTTGGCCTTCAAATCTCAGAATTTCGCATAATATTGCATTTTAAGCAAGTTTTCTTGCCTTTTGTTTCGTACGAAAAATCATCGAATTTATCAATTTTTTGACGTTTATCATCCCCTTTTCCTTTATGTGATTTGAACAAAATATCATCGAATTAGGCAATATTTTGCCGTTTTCCACGTTTTTGTGAATTTTAAGTCTATGGGTATTAATTCATATATATACGATAAAAATTATGCAAACACATAATTGATTAGATAATAAACTTAAATACTTCATTTTCAATCAACTATTTGTTTCTCGTTAAAATACTGAATAAGATATTGAAAAGGGGAGAAGTTCTGTTTTTATTGCATATATCGACGTTTCAGCCGGATTAGAGCGGTTTTACGTGTACATCTTCCATCGGTAATATAAACGGAAAATCAGGAACATTTTAGTTAATACCAATGAAAACACATTGATTTTTATCATTTGTATTGGTAACAACACTGTCATATCTCTTTTCTTGGATCTAAATAATGCGAAACCTCGCTTTATGATTTGAAGTTAAAATCCTCATATATGGTTAAATATTGACTTTTTTCACGTTTTTCATGTAGTTTGATATAACGTAAATATATTAATTTTTACCAATATTTCGATACTATTTCATGTAGTATCACGATATGTGATTTGGCCTTCAAATCTCAGAATTTCGCATAATATTGCATTTTAAGCAAGTTTTCTTGCCTTTTGTTTCGTACGAAAAATCATCGAATTTAGCAATATTTTGACGTTTATCATCCCCTTTTCCTTTATGTGACTCAAACAAAATATCATCGAATTAGGCAATATTTTGCCGTTTTCTACGTTTTTGTGAATTTTCAGTCTATGGGTATTAATTCATATATATACGATAAAAATGATGCAAACACATAATTGATTAGATAATAACCTTAAATACTTCATTTTCAATCATCTATTTGTTTCTCGTTAAAATACTGAGTAAGATAATGAAAAGGGGAGAAGTTCGGTTTTTATTGCATATATCGACGTTTCAGCCGGATTAGAGCGGTTTTACGTGTACATCTTCCATCGGTAATATAAACGGAAAATCAGGAACATTTTAGTTAATACCAATGAAAACACATTGATTTTTATCATTTGTATTGGTAACAACAGTGTCATATGTCTTTTCTTGGATCTAAATAATGCGAAACCTCGCTTTATGATTTAAAGTTAAAATCCTCATATATGGGTAAATATTGACTTTTTTCACGTTTTTCATGTAGTTTGATATAACGTAAATATATTCATTTTTACCAATATTTCGATACTATTTCATGTAGTATCACGATATGTGATTTGTCCTTCAAATCTCAGAATTTCGCATAATATTGCATTTTAAGCAAGTTTTCTTGCCTTTTGTTTCGTACGAAAAATCATCGAATTTAGCAATATTTTGACGTTTATCATCCCCTTTTCCTTTATGTGACTTAAACAAAATATCATCGAATTAGGCAATATTTTGCCGTTTTCTACGTTTTTGTGAATTTTCAGTCTATGGGTATTAATTCATATATATACGATAAAAATGATGCAAACACATAATTGATTAGATAATAACCTTAAATACTTCATTTTCAATCATCTATTTGTTTCTCGGTAAAATACTGAGTAAGATAATGAAAAGGGGAGAAGTTCGGTTTTTATTGCATATATCGACGTTTCAGCCGGATTAGAGCGGTTTTACGTGTACATCTTCCCTCGGTAATATAAACGGAAAATCAAGAACATTTTAGTTAATTCTAATGAAAACACATTGATTTTTATAATTTGTATTGGAAACAACATTGTCATATGTCTATTCTTGGATCTAAATAATACGAAACCTCGCTCTATGGTTTGAAGTTAAAATCCTCAAATATGGTTAAATATTGACTTTTTTCACGTTTTTCATGTAGTTTGATATTACGTAAATATATTCATTTTTACCAATATTTCGATACTATTTCATGTAGTATCACGATATGTGATTTGGCCTTCAAATCTCAGAATTTCGCATAATATTGCATTTTAAGCAAGTTTTCTTGCCTTTTGTTTCGTACGAAAAATCATCGAATTTATCAATTTTTTGACGTTTATCATCCCCTTTTCCTTTATGTGATTTGAACAAAATATCATCGAATTAGGCAATATTTTGCCGTTTTCCACGTTTTTGTGAATTTTAAGTCTATGGGTATTAATTCATATATATACGATAAAAATTATGCAAACACATAATTGATTAGATAATAAACTTAAATACTTCATTTTCAATCAACTATTTGTTTCTCGTTAAAATACTGAATAAGATATTGAAAAGGGGAGAAGTTCTGTTTTTATTGCATATATCGACGTTTCAGCCGGATTAGAGCGGTTTTACGTGTACATCTTCCATCGGCAATATAAACGGAAAATCAGGAACATTTTAGTTAATACCAATGAAAACACATTGATTTTTATCATTTGTATTGTTAACAACACTGTCATATGTCTTTTCTTGGATCTAAATAATACGAAACCTCGCTCTATGATTTGAAGTTAAAATCCTCATATATGGTTAAATATTGACTTTTTTCACGTTTTTCATGTAGTTTGATATAACGTAAATATATTCATTTTTACCAATATTTCGATACTATTTCATGTAGTATCACGATATGTGATTTGGCCTTCAAATCTCAGAATTTCGCATAATATTGCATTTTAAGCAAGTTTTCTTGCCTTTTGTTTCGTACGAAAAATCATCGAATTTAGCAATATTTTGACGTTTATCATCCCCTTTTCCTTTATGTGACTTAAACAAAATATCATCGAATTAGGCAATATTTTGCCGTTTTCTACGTTTTTGTGAATTTTCAGTCTATGGGTATTAATTCATATATATACGATAAAAATGATGCAAACACATAATTGATTAGATAATAACCTTAAATACTTCATTTTCAATCATCTATTTGTTTCTCGTTAAAATACTGAGTAAGATAATGAAAAGGGGAGAAGTTCGGTTTTTATTGCATATATCGACGTTTCAGCCGGATTAGAGCGGTTTTACGTGTACATCTTCCCTCGGTAATATAAACGGAAAATCAAGAACATTTTAGTTAATTCTAATGAAAACACATTGATTTTTATAATTTGTATTGGAAACAACATTGTCATATGTCTATTCTTAGATCTAAATAATACGAAACCTCGCTCTATGATTTGAAGTTAAATTCCTCAAATATGGTTAAATATTGACTTTTTTCACGTTTTTCATGTAGTTTGATATTACGTAAATATATTCATTTTTACCAATATTTCGATACTATTTCATGTAGTATCACGATATGTGATTTGGCCTTCAAATCTCAGAATTTCGCATAATATTGGATTTTAAGCAAGTTTTCTTGCCTTTTGTTTCGTTCGAAAAATCATCGAATTTATCAATTTTTTGACGTTTATCATCCCCTTTTCCTTTATGTGATTTGAACAAAATATCATCGAATTAGGCAATATTTTGCCGTTTTCCACGTTTTTGTGAATTTTAAGTCTACGGGTATTAATTCATATATATACCATAAAAATTATGCAAACACATAATTGATTAGATAATAAACTTAAATACTTCATTTTCAATCAACTATTTGTTTCTCGTTAAAATACTGAATATGATATTGAAAAGGGGAGAAGTTCTGTTTTTATTGCATATATCGACGTTTCAGCCGGATTAGAGCGGTTTTACGTGTACATCTTCCAACGGTAATATAAACGGAAAATCAGGAACATTTTAGTTAATACCAATGAAAACACATTGATTTTTATCATTTGTATTGGCAACAACACTGTCATATGTCTTTTCTTGGATCTAAATAATGCGAAACCTCGCTCTATGATTTGAAGTTAAAATCCTCATATATGGTTAAATATTGACTTTTTTCACGTTTTTCATGTAGTTTGATATAACGTAAATATATTCATTTTTACCAATATTTCGATACTATTTCATGTAGTATCACGATATGTGATTTGGCCTTCAAATCTCAGAATTTCGCATAATATTGCATTTTAAGCAAGTTTTCTTGCCTTTTGTTTCGTACGAAAAATCATCGAATTTAGCAATATTTTGACGTTTATCATCCCCTTTTCCTTTATGTGACTCAAACAAAATATCATCGAATTAGGCAATATTTTGCCGTTTTCTACGTTTTTGTGAATTTTCAGTCTATGGGTATTAATTCATATATATACGATAAAAATGATGCAAACACATAATTGATTAGATAATAACCTTAAATACTTCATTTTCAATCATCTATTTGTTTCTCGTTAAAATACTGAGTAAGATAATGAAAAGGGGAGAAGTTCGGTTTTTATTGCATATATCGACGTTTCAGCCGGATTAGAGCGGTTTTACGTGTACATCTTCCATCGGTAATATAAACGGAAAATCAGGAACATTTTAGTTAATACCAATGAAAACACATTGATTTTTATCATTTGTATTGGTAACAACAGTGTCATATGTCTTTTCTTGGATCTAAATAATGCGAAACCTCGCTTTATGATTTAAAGTTAAAATCCTCATATATGGGTAAATATTGACTTTTTTCACGTTTTTCATGTAGTTTGATATAACGTAAATATATTCATTTTTACCAATATTTCGATACTATTTCATGTAGTATCACGATATGTGATTTGTCCTTCAAATCTCAGAATTTCGCATAATATTGCATTTTAAGCAAGTTTTCTTGCCTTTTGTTTCGTACGAAAAATCATCGAATTTAGCAATATTTTGACGTTTATCATCCCCTTTTCCTTTATGTGACTTAAACAAAATATCATCGAATTAGGCAATATTTTGCCGTTTTCTACGTTTTTGTGAATTTTCAGTCTATGGGTATTAATTCATATATATACGATAAAAATGATGCAAACACATAATTGATTAGATAATAACCTTAAATACTTCATTTTCAATCATCTATTTGTTTCTCGTTAAAATACTGAGTAAGATAATGAAAAGGGGAGAAGTTCGGTTTTTATTGCATATATCGACGTTTCAGCCGGATTAGAGCGGTTTTACGTGTACATCTTCCCTCGGTAATATAAACGGAAAATCAAGAACATTTTAGTTAATTCTAATGAAAACACATTGATTTTTATAATTTGTATTGGAAACAACATTGTCATATGCCTATTCTTGGATCTAAATAATACGAAACCTCGCTCTATGGTTTGAAGTTAAAATCCTCAAATATGGTTAAATATTGACTTTTTTCACGTTTTTCATGTAGTTTGATATTACGTAAATATATTCATTTTTACCAATATTTCGATACTATTACATGTAGTATCACGATATGTGATTTGGCCTTCAAATCTCAGAATTTCGCATAATATTGCATTTTAAGCAAGTTTTCTTGCCTTTTGTTTCGTACGAAAAATCATCGAATTTATCAATTTTTTGACGTTTATCATCCCCTTTTCCTTTATGTGACTTGAACAAAATATCATCGAATTAGGCAATATTTTGCCGTTTTTCAAGTTTTTGTGAAATTTCAGTCTATGGGTATTAATTCATATATATACGATAAAAATTATGCAAACACATAATTGATTAGATAATAACCTTAAATACTTCATTTCAATCATCTATTTGTTTCTCGTTAAAATACTGAGTAAGATATTGAAAAGGGGAGAAGTTCTGTTTTTATTGCATATATCGACGTTTCAGCCGGAATAGAGCGATTTTCGTGTACATCTTCCATCGGTAATATAAACGGAAAATCAGGAACATTTTAGTTAATACCAATGAAAACACATTGATTTTTATCATTTGTATTGTTAACAACACTGTCATATGTCTTTTCTTGGATCTAAATAATACGAAACCTCGCTCTATGATTTGAAGTTAAAATCCTCATATATGGTTAAATATTGACTTTTTTCACGTTTTTCATGTAGTTTGATATAACGTAAATATATTCATTTTTACCAATATTTCGATACTATTTCATGTAGTATCACGATATGTGATTTGGCCTTCAAATCTCAGAATTTCGCATAATATTGCATTTTAAGCAAGTTTTCTTGCCTTTTGTTTCGTACGAAAAATCATCGAATTTAGCAATATTTTGACGTTTATCATCCCCTTTTTCTTTATGTGACTTAAACAAAATATCATCGAATTAGGCAATATTTTGCCGTTTTCTACGTTTTTGTGAATTTTCAGTCTATTGGTATTAATTCATATATATACGATAAAAATGATGCAAACACATAATTGATTAGATAATAAACTTAAATACTTCATTTTCAATCATCTATTTGTTTCTCGTTAAAATACTGAGTAAGATAATGAAAAGGGGAGAAGTTCGGTTTTTATTGCATATATCGACGTTTCAGCCGGATTAGAGCGGTTTTACGTGTACATCTTCCCTCGGTAATATAAACGGAAAATCAGGAACATTTTAGTTAATTCTAATGAAAACACATTGATTTTTATAATTTGTATTGGAAACAACATTGTCATATGTCTATTCTTGGATCTAAATAATACGAAACCTCGCTCTATGATTTGAAGTTAAAATCCTCAAATATGGTTAAATATTGACTTTTTTCACGTTTTTCATGTAGTTTGATATTACGTAAATATATTCATTTTTACCAATATTTCGATTCTATTTCATGTAGTATCACGATATGTGATTTGGCCTTCAAATCTCAGAATTTCGCATAATATTGCATTTTAAGCAAGTTTTCTTGCCTTTTGTTTCGTACGAAAAATCATCGAATTTATCAATTTTTTGACGTTTATCATCCCCTTTTCCTTTATGTGATTTGAACAAAATATCATCGAATTAGGCAATATTTTGCCGTTTTCCACGTTTTTGTGAATTTTAAGTCTATGGGTATTAATTCATATATATACGATAAAAATTATGCAAACACATAATTGATTAGATAATAAACTTAAATACTTCATTTTCAATCATCTATTTGTTTCTCGTTAAAATACTGAGTAAGATAATGAAAAGGGGAGAAGTTCGGTTTTTATTGCATATATCGACGTTTCAGCCGGATTAGAGCGGTTTTACGTGTACATCTTCCCTCGGTAATATAAACGGAAAATCAAGAACATTTTAGTTAATTCTAATGAAAACACATTGATTTTTATAATTTGTATTGGAAACAACATTGTCATATGCCTATTCTTGGATCTAAATAATACGAAACCTCGCTCTATGGTTTGAAGTTAAAATCCTCAAATATGGTTAAATATTGACTTTTTTCACGTTTTTCATGTAGTTTGATATTACGTAAATATATTCATTTTTACCAATATTTCGATACTATTTCATGTAGTATCACGATATGTGATTTGGCCTTCAAATCTCAGAATTTCGCATAATATTGCATTTTAAGCAAGTTTTCTTGCCTTTTGTTTCGTACGAAAAATCATCGAATTTATCAATTTTTTGACGTTTATCATCCCCTTTTCCTTTATGTGATTTGAACAAAATATCATCGAATTAGGCAATATTTTGCCGTTTTCCACGTTTTTGTGAATTTTAAGTCTATGGGTATTAATTCATATATATACGATAAAAATTATGCAAACACATAATTGATTAGATAATAAACTTAAATACTTCATTTTCAATCAACTATTTGTTTCTCGTTAAAATACTGAATAAGATATTGAAAAGGGGAGAAGTTCTGTTTTTATTGCATATATCGACGTTTCAGCCGGATTAGAGCGGTTTTACGTGTACATCTTCCATCGGTAATATAAACGGAAAATCAGGAACATTTTAGTTAATACCAATGAAAACACATTGATTTTTATCATTTGTATTGGTAACAACACTGTCATATCTCTTTTCTTGGATCTAAATAATGCGAAACCTCGCTTTATGATTTGAAGTTAAAATCCTCATATATGGTTAAATATTGACTTTTTTCACGTTTTTCATGTAGTTTGATATAACGTAAATATATTAATTTTTACCAATATTTCGATACTATTTCATGTAGTATCACGATATGTGATTTGGCCTTCAAATCTCAGAATTTCGCATAATATTGCATTTTAAGCAAGTTTTCTTGCCTTTTGTTTCGTACGAAAAATCATCGAATTTAGCAATATTTTGACGTTTATCATCCCCTTTTCCTTTATGTGACTCAAACAAAATATCATCGAATTAGGCAATATTTTGCCGTTTTCTACGTTTTTGTGAATTTTCAGTCTATGGGTATTAATTCATATATATACGATAAAAATGATGCAAACACATAATTGATTAGATAATAACCTTAAATACTTCATTTTCAATCATCTATTTGTTTCTCGTTAAAATACTGAGTAAGATAATGAAAAGGGGAGAAGTTCGGTTTTTATTGCATATATCGACGTTTCAGCCGGATTAGAGCGGTTTTACGTGTACATCTTCCATCGGTAATATAAACGGAAAATCAGGAACATTTTAGTTAATACCAATGAAAACACATTGATTTTTATCATTTGTATTGGTAACAACAGTGTCATATGTCTTTTCTTGGATCTAAATAATGCGAAACCTCGCTTTATGATTTAAAGTTAAAATCCTCATATATGGGTAAATATTGACTTTTTTCACGTTTTTCATGTAGTTTGATATAACGTAAATATATTCATTTTTACCAATATTTCGATACTATTTCATGTAGTATCACGATATGTGATTTGTCCTTCAAATCTCAGAATTTCGCATAATATTGCATTTTAAGCAAGTTTTCTTGCCTTTTGTTTCGTACGAAAAATCATCGAATTTAGCAATATTTTGACGTTTATCATCCCCTTTTCCTTTATGTGACTTAAACAAAATATCATCGAATTAGGCAATATTTTGCCGTTTTCTACGTTTTTGTGAATTTTCAGTCTATGGGTATTAATTCATATATATACGATAAAAATGATGCAAACACATAATTGATTAGATAATAACCTTAAATACTTCATTTTCAATCATCTATTTGTTTCTCGGTAAAATACTGAGTAAGATAATGAAAAGGGGAGAAGTTCGGTTTTTATTGCATATATCGACGTTTCAGCCGGATTAGAGCGGTTTTACGTGTACATCTTCCCTCGGTAATATAAACGGAAAATCAAGAACATTTTAGTTAATTCTAATGAAAACACATTGATTTTTATAATTTGTATTGGAAACAACATTGTCATATGTCTATTCTTGGATCTAAATAATACGAAACCTCGCTCTATGGTTTGAAGTTAAAATCCTCAAATATGGTTAAATATTGACTTTTTTCACGTTTTTCATGTAGTTTGATATTACGTAAATATATTCATTTTTACCAATATTTCGATACTATTTCATGTAGTATCACGATATGTGATTTGGCCTTCAAATCTCAGAATTTCGCATAATATTGCATTTTAAGCAAGTTTTCTTGCCTTTTGTTTCGTACGAAAAATCATCGAATTTATCAATTTTTTGACGTTTATCATCCCCTTTTCCTTTATGTGATTTGAACAAAATATCATCGAATTAGGCAATATTTTGCCGTTTTCCACGTTTTTGTGAATTTTAAGTCTATGGGTATTAATTCATATATATACGATAAAAATTATGCAAACACATAATTGATTAGATAATAAACTTAAATACTTCATTTTCAATCAACTATTTGTTTCTCGTTAAAATACTGAATAAGATATTGAAAAGGGGAGAAGTTCTGTTTTTATTGCATATATCGACGTTTCAGCCGGATTAGAGCGGTTTTACGTGTACATCTTCCATCGGCAATATAAACGGAAAATCAGGAACATTTTAGTTAATACCAATGAAAACACATTGATTTTTATCATTTGTATTGTTAACAACACTGTCATATGTCTTTTCTTGGATCTAAATAATACGAAACCTCGCTCTATGATTTGAAGTTAAAATCCTCATATATGGTTAAATATTGACTTTTTTCACGTTTTTCATGTAGTTTGATATAACGTAAATATATTCATTTTTACCAATATTTCGATACTATTTCATGTAGTATCACGATATGTGATTTGGCCTTCAAATCTCAGAATTTCGCATAATATTGCATTTTAAGCAAGTTTTCTTGCCTTTTGTTTCGTACGAAAAATCATCGAATTTAGCAATATTTTGACGTTTATCATCCCCTTTTCCTTTATGTGACTTAAACAAAATATCATCGAATTAGGCAATATTTTGCCGTTTTCTACGTTTTTGTGAATTTTCAGTCTATGGGTATTAATTCATATATATACGATAAAAATGATGCAAACACATAATTGATTAGATAATAACCTTAAATACTTCATTTTCAATCATCTATTTGTTTCTCGTTAAAATACTGAGTAAGATAATGAAAAGGGGAGAAGTTCGGTTTTTATTGCATATATCGACGTTTCAGCCGGATTAGAGCGGTTTTACGTGTACATCTTCCCTCGGTAATATAAACGGAAAATCAAGAACATTTTAGTTAATTCTAATGAAAACACATTGATTTTTATAATTTGTATTGGAAACAACATTGTCATATGTCTATTCTTGGATCTAAATAATACGAAACCTCGCTCTATGATTTGAAGTTAAATTCCTCAAATATGGTTAAATATTGACTTTTTTCACGTTTTTCATGTAGTTTGATATTACGTAAATATATTCATTTTTACCAATATTTCGATACTATTTCATGTAGTATCACGATATGTGATTTGGCCTTCAAATCTCAGAATTTCGCATAATATTGGATTTTAAGCAAGTTTTCTTGCCTTTTGTTTCGTTCGAAAAATCATCGAATTTATCAATTTTTTGACGTTTATCATCCCCTTTTCCTTTATGTGATTTGAACAAAATATCATCGAATTAGGCAATATTTTGCCGTTTTCCACGTTTTTGTGAATTTTAAGTCTACGGGTATTAATTCATATATATACCATAAAAATTATGCAAACACATAATTGATTAGATAATAAACTTAAATACTTCATTTTCAATCAACTATTTGTTTCTCGTTAAAATACTGAATATGATATTGAAAAGGGGAGAAGTTCTGTTTTTATTGCATATATCGACGTTTCAGCCGGATTAGAGCGGTTTTACGTGTACATCTTCCAACGGTAATATAAACGGAAAATCAGGAACATTTTAGTTAATACCAATGAAAACACATTGATTTTTATCATTTGTATTGGCAACAACACTGTCATATGTCTTTTCTTGGATCTAAATAATGCGAAACCTCGCTCTATGATTTGAAGTTAAAATCCTCATATATGGTTAAATATTGACTTTTTTCACGTTTTTCATGTAGTTTGATATAACGTAAATATATTCATTTTTACCAATATTTCGATACTATTTCATGTAGTATCACGATATGTGATTTGGCCTTCAAATCTCAGAATTTCGCATAATATTGCATTTTAAGCAAGTTTTCTTGCCTTTTGTTTCGTACGAAAAATCATCGAATTTAGCAATATTTTGACGTTTATCATCCCCTTTTCCTTTATGTGACTCAAACAAAATATCATCGAATTAGGCAATATTTTGCCGTTTTCTACGTTTTTGTGAATTTTCAGTCTATGGGTATTAATTCATATATATACGATAAAAATGATGCAAACACATAATTGATTAGATAATAACCTTAAATACTTCATTTTCAATCATCTATTTGTTTCTCGTTAAAATACTGAGTAAGATAATGAAAAGGGGAGAAGTTCGGTTTTTATTGCATATATCGACGTTTCAGCCGGATTAGAGCGGTTTTACGTGTACATCTTCCATCGGTAATATAAACGGAAAATCAGGAACATTTTAGTTAATACCAATGAAAACACATTGATTTTTATCATTTGTATTGGTAACAACAGTGTCATATGTCTTTTCTTGGATCTAAATAATGCGAAACCTCGCTTTATGATTTAAAGTTAAAATCCTCATATATGGGTAAATATTGACTTTTTTCACGTTTTTCATGTAGTTTGATATAACGTAAATATATTCATTTTTACCAATATTTCGATACTATTTCATGTAGTATCACGATATGTGATTTGTCCTTCAAATCTCAGAATTTCGCATAATATTGCATTTTAAGCAAGTTTTCTTGCCTTTTGTTTCGTACGAAAAATCATCGAATTTAGCAATATTTTGACGTTTATCATCCCCTTTTCCTTTATGTGACTTAAACAAAATATCATCGAATTAGGCAATATTTTGCCGTTTTCTACGTTTTTGTGAATTTTCAGTCTATGGGTATTAATTCATATATATACGATAAAAATGATGCAAACACATAATTGATTAGATAATAACCTTAAATACTTCATTTTCAATCATCTATTTGTTTCTCGTTAAAATACTGAGTAAGATAATGAAAAGGGGAGAAGTTCGGTTTTTATTGCATATATCGACGTTTCAGCCGGATTAGAGCGGTTTTACGTGTACATCTTCCCTCGGTAATATAAACGGAAAATCAAGAACATTTTAGTTAATTCTAATGAAAACACATTGATTTTTATAATTTGTATTGGAAACATAATTGTCATATGCCTATTCTTGGATCTAAATAATACGAAACCTCGCTCTATGGTTTGAAGTTAAAATCCTCAAATATGGTTAAATATTGACTTTTTTCACGTTTTTCATGTAGTTTGATATTACGTAAATATATTCATTTTTACCAATATTTCGATACTATTACATGTAGTATCACGATATGTGATTTGGCCTTCAAATCTCAGAATTTCGCATAATATTGCATTTTAAGCAAGTTTTCTTGCCTTTTGTTTCGTACGAAAAATCATCGAATTTATCAATTTTTTGACGTTTATCATCCCCTTTTCCTTTATGTGACTTGAACAAAATATCATCGAATTAGGCAATATTTTGCCGTTTTTCAAGTTTTTGTGAAATTTCAGTCTATGGGTATTAATTCATATATATACGATAAAAATTATGCAAACACATAATTGATTAGATAATAACCTTAAATACTTCATTTCAATCATCTATTTGTTTCTCGTTAAAATACTGAGTAAGATATTGAAAAGGGGAGAAGTTCTGTTTTTATTGCATATATCGACGTTTCAGCCGGAATAGAGCGATTTTCGTGTACATCTTCCATCGGTAATATAAACGGAAAATCAGGAACATTTTAGTTAATACCAATGAAAACACATTGATTTTTATCATTTGTATTGTTAACAACACTGTCATATGTCTTTTCTTGGATCTAAATAATACGAAACCTCGCTCTATGATTTGAAGTTAAAATCCTCATATATGGTTAAATATTGACTTTTTTCACGTTTTTCATGTAGTTTGATATAACGTAAATATATTCATTTTTACCAATATTTCGATACTATTTCATGTAGTATCACGATATGTGATTTGGCCTTCAAATCTCAGAATTTCGCATAATATTGCATTTTAAGCAAGTTTTCTTGCCTTTTGTTTCGTACGAAAAATCATCGAATTTAGCAATATTTTGACGTTTATCATCCCCTTTTTCTTTATGTGACTTAAACAAAATATCATCGAATTAGGCAATATTTTGCCGTTTTCTACGTTTTTGTGAATTTTCAGTCTATTGGTATTAATTCATATATATACGATAAAAATGATGCAAACACATAATTGATTAGATAATAACCTTAAATACTTCATTTTCAATCATCTATTTGTTTCTCGTTAAAATACTGAGTAAGATAATGAAAAGGGGAGAAGTTCGGTTTTTATTGCATATATCGACGTTTCAGCCGGATTAGAGCGGTTTTACGTGTACATCTTCCCTCGGTAATATAAACGGAAAATCAGGAACATTTTAGTTAATTCTAATGAAAACACATTGATTTTTATAATTTGTATTGGAAACAACATTGTCATATGTCTATTCTTGGATCTAAATAATACGAAACCTCGCTCTATGATTTGAAGTTAAAATCCTCAAATATGGTTAAATATTGACTTTTTTCACGTTTTTCATGTAGTTTGATATTACGTAAATATATTCATTTTTACCAATATTTCGATTCTATTTCATGTAGTATCACGATATGTGATTTGGCCTTCAAATCTCAGAATTTCGCATAATATTGCATTTTAAGCAAGTTTTCTTGCCTTTTGTTTCGTACGAAAAATCATCGAATTTATCAATTTTTTGACGTTTATCATCCCCTTTTCCTTTATGTGATTTGAACAAAATATCATCGAATTAGGCAATATTTTGCCGTTTTCCACGTTTTTGTGAATTTTAAGTCTATGGGTATTAATTCATATATATACGATAAAAATTATGCAAACACATAATTGATTAGATAATAAACTTAAATACTTCATTTTCAATCATCTATTTGTTTCTCGTTAAAATACTGAGTAAGATAATGAAAAGGGGAGAAGTTCGGTTTTTATTGCATATATCGACGTTTCAGCCGGATTAGAGCGGTTTTACGTGTACATCTTCCCTCGGTAATATAAACGGAAAATCAAGAACATTTTAGTTAATTCTAATGAAAACACATTGATTTTTATAATTTGTATTGGAAACAACATTGTCATATGCCTATTCTTGGATCTAAATAATACGAAACCTCGCTCTATGGTTTGAAGTTAAAATCCTCAAATATGGTTAAATATTGACTTTTTTCACGTTTTTCATGTAGTTTGATATTACGTAAATATATTCATTTTTACCAATATTTCGATACTATTTCATGTAGTATCACGATATGTGATTTGGCCTTCAAATCTCAGAATTTCGCATAATATTGCATTTTAAGCAAGTTTTCTTGCCTTTTGTTTCGTACGAAAAATCATCGAATTTATCAATTTTTTGACGTTTATCATCCCCTTTTCCTTTATGTGATTTGAACAAAATATCATCGAATTAGGCAATATTTTGCCGTTTTCCACGTTTTTGTGAATTTTAAGTCTATGGGTATTAATTCATATATATACGATAAAAATTATGCAAACACATAATTGATTAGATAATAAACTTAAATACTTCATTTTCAATCAACTATTTGTTTCTCGTTAAAATACTGAATAAGATATTGAAAAGGGGAGAAGTTCTGTTTTTATTGCATATATCGACGTTTCAGCCGGATTAGAGCGGTTTTACGTGTACATCTTCCATCGGTAATATAAACGGAAAATCAGGAACATTTTAGTTAATACCAATGAAAACACATTGATTTTTATCATTTGTATTGGTAACAACACTGTCATATCTCTTTTCTTGGATCTAAATAATGCGAAACCTCGCTTTATGATTTGAAGTTAAAATCCTCATATATGGTTAAATATTGACTTTTTTCACGTTTTTCATGTAGTTTGATATAACGTAAATATATTAATTTTTACCAATATTTCGATACTATTTCATGTAGTATCACGATATGTGATTTGGCCTTCAAATCTCAGAATTTCGCATAATATTGCATTTTAAGCAAGTTTTCTTGCCTTTTGTTTCGTACGAAAAATCATCGAATTTAGCAATATTTTGACGTTTATCATCCCCTTTTCCTTTATGTGACTTAAACAAAATATCATCGAATTAGGCAATATTTTGCCGTTTTCTACGTTTTTGTGAATTTTCAGTCTATGGGTATTAATTCATATATATACGATAAAAATGATGCAAACACATAATTGATTAGATAATAACCTTAAATACTTCATTTTCAATCATCTATTTGTTTCTCGTTAAAATACTGAGTAAGATAATGAAAAGGGGAGAAGTTCGGTTTTTATTGCATATATCGACGATTCAGCCGGATTAGAGCGGTTTTACGTGTACATCTTCCCTCGGTAATATAAATGGAAAATCAAGAACATTTTAGTTAATTCTAATGAAAACACATTGATTTTTATAATTTGTATTGGAAACAACATTGTCATATGTCTATTCTTGGATCTAAATAATACGAAACCTCGCTCTATGATTTGAAGTTAAAATCCTCAAATATGGTTAAATATTGACTTTTTTCACGTTTTTCATGTAGTTTGATATTACGTATATATATTCATTTTTACCAATATTTCGATACTATTACATGTAGTATCACGATATGTGATTTGGCCTTCAAATCTCAGAATTTCGCATAATATTGCATTTTAAGCAAGTTTTCTTGCCTTTTGTTTCGTACGAAAAATCATCGAATTTATCAATTTTTTGACGTTTATCATCCCCTTTTCCTTTATGTGACTTGAACAAAATATCATCGAATTAGGCAATATTTTGCCGTTTTTCAAGTTTTTGTGAAATTTCAGTCTATGGGTATTAATTCATATATATACGATAAAAATTATGCAAACACATAATTGATTAGATAATAACCTTAAATACTTCATTTCAATCATCTATTTGTTTCTCGTTAAAATACTGAGTAAGATATTGAAAAGGGGAGAAGTTCTGTTTTTATTGCATATATCGACGTTTCAGCCGGAATAGAGCGATTTTCGTGTACATCTTCCATCGGTAATATAAACGGAAAATCAGGAACATTTTAGTTAATACCAATGAAAACACATTGATTTTTATCATTTGTATTGTTAACAACACTGTCATATGTCTTTTCTTGGATCTAAATAATACGAAACCTCGCTCTATGATTTGAAGTTAAAATCCTCATATATGGTTAAATATTGACTTTTTTCACGTTTTTCATGTAGTTTGATATAACGTAAATATATTCATTTTTACCAATATTTCGATACTATTTCATGTAGTATCACGATATGTGATTTGGCCTTCAAATCTCAGAATTTCGCATAATATTGCATTTTAAGCAAGTTTTCTTGCCTTTTGTTTCGTACGAAAAATCATCGAATTTAGCAATATTTTGACGTTTATCATCCCCTTTTTCTTTATGTGACTTAAACAAAATATCATCGAATTAGGCAATATTTTGCCGTTTTCTACGTTTTTGTGAATTTTCAGTCTATTGGTATTAATTCATATATATACGATAAAAATGATGCAAACACATAATTGATTAGATAATAACCTTAAATACTTCATTTTCAATCATCTATTTGTTTCTCGTTAAAATACTGAGTAAGATAATGAAAAGGGGAGAAGTTCGGTTTTTATTGCATATATCGACGTTTCAGCCGGATTAGAGCGGTTTTACGTGTACATCTTCCCTCGGTAATATAAACGGAAAATCAGGAACATTTTAGTTAATTCTAATGAAAACACATTGATTTTTATAATTTGTATTGGAAACAACATTGTCATATGTCTATTCTTGGATCTAAATAATACGAAACCTCGCTCTATGATTTGAAGTTAAAATCCTCAAATATGGTTAAATATTGACTTTTTTCACGTTTTTCATGTAGTTTGATATTACGTAAATATATTCATTTTTACCAATATTTCGATTCTATTTCATGTAGTATCACGATATGTGATTTGGCCTTCAAATCTCAGAATTTCGCATAATATTGCATTTTAAGCAAGTTTTCTTGCCTTTTGTTTCGTACGAAAAATCATCGAATTTATCAATTTTTTGACGTTTATCATCCCCTTTTCCTTTATGTGATTTGAACAAAATATCATCGAATTAGGCAATATTTTGCCGTTTTCCACGTTTTTGTGAATTTTAAGTCTATGGGTATTAATTCATATATATACGATAAAAATTATGCAAACACATAATTGATTAGATAATAAACTTAAATACTTCATTTTCAATCAACTATTTGTTTCTCGTTAAAATACTGAATAAGATATTGAAAAGGGGAGAAGTTCTGTTTTTATTGCATATATCGACGTTTCAGCCGGATTAGAGCGGTTTTACGTGTACATCTTCCATCGGTAATATAAACGGAAAATCAGGAACATTTTAGTTAATACCAATGAAAACACATTGATTTTTATCATTTGTATTGGTAACAACACTGTCATATGTCTTTTCTTGGATCTAAATAATGCGAAACCTCGCTCTATGATTTGAAGTTAAAATCCTCATATATGGTTAAATATTGACTTTTTTCACGTTTTTCATGTAGTTTGATATAACGTAAATATATTAATTTTTACCAATATTTCGATACTATTTCATGTAGTATCACGATATGTGATTTGGCCTTCAAATCTCAGAATTTCGCATAATATTGCATTTTAAGCAAGTTTTCTTGCCTTTTGTTTCGTACGAAAAATCATCGAATTTAGTAATATTTTGACGTTTATCATCCCCTTTTCCTTTATGTGACTTAAACAAAATATCATCGAATTAGGCAATATTTTGCCGTTTTCTACGTTTTTGTGAATTTTCAGTCTATGGGTATTAATTCATATATATACGATAAAAATGATGCAAACACATAATTGATTAGATAATAACCTTAAATACTTCATTTTCAATCATCTATTTGTTTCTCGTTAAAATACTGAGTAAGATAATGAAAAGGGGAGAAGTTCGGTTTTTATTGCATATATCGACGTTTTAGCCGGATTAGAGCGGTTTTACGTGTACATCTTCCATCGGTAATATAAACGGAAAATCAGGAACATTTTAGTTAATACCAATGAAAACACATTGATTTTTATCATTTGTATTGGTAACAACAGTGTCATATGTCTTTTCTTGGATCTAAATAATGCGAAACCTCGCTTTATGATTTAAAGTTAAAATCCTCATATATGGGTAAATATTGACTTTTTTCACGTTTTTCATGTAGTTTGATATAACGTAAATATATTAATTTTTCCAATATTTCGATACTATTTCATGTAGTATCACGATATGTGATTTGTCCTTCAAATCTCAGAATTTCGCATAATATTGCATTTTAAGCAAGTTTTCTTGCCTTTTGTTTCGTACGAAAAATCATCGAATTTAGCAATATTTTGACGTTTATCATCCCCTTTTCCTTTATGTGACTTAAACAAAATATCATCGAATTAGGCAATATTTTGCCGTTTTCTACGTTTTTGTGAATTTTCAGTCTATGGGTATTAATTCATATATATACGATAAAAATGATGCAAACACATAATTGATTAGATAATAACCTTAAATACTTCATTTTCAATCATCTATTTGTTTCTCGTTAAAATACTGAGTAAGATAATGAAAAGGGGAGAAGTTCGGTTTTTATTGCATATATCGACGTTTCAGCCGGATTAGAGCGGTTTTACGTGTACATCTTCCCTCGGTAATATAAACGGAAAATCAAGAACATTTTAGTTAATTCTAATGAAAACACATTGATTTTTATAATTTGTATTGGAAACAACATTGTCATATGTCTATTCTTGGATCTAAATAATACGAAACCTCGCTCTATGATTTGAAGTTAAAATCCTCAAATATGGTTAAATATTGACTTTTTTCACGTTTTTCATGTAGTTTGATATTGCGTAAATATATTCATTTTTACCAATATTTCGATACTATTTCATGTAGTATCACGATATGTGATTTGGCCTTCAAATCTCAGAATTTCGCATAATATTGCATTTTAAGCAAGTTTTCTTGCCTTTTGTTTCGTACGAAAAATCATCGAATTTTTCAATTTTTTGACGTTTATCATCCCCTTTTCCTTTATGTGATTTGAACAAAATATCATCGAATTAGGCAATATTTTGCCGTTTTCCACGTTTTTGTGAATTTTAAGTCTATGGGTATTAATTCATATATATACGATAAAAATTATGCAAACACATAATTGATTAGATAATAAACTTAAATACTTCATTTTCAATCAACTATTTGTTTCTCGTTAAAATACTGAATAAGATATTGAAAAGGGGAGAAGTTCTGTTTTTATTGCATATATCGACGTTTCAGCCGGATTAGAGCGGTTTTACGTGTACATCTTCCATCGGTAATATAAACGGAAAATCAGGAACATTTTAGTTATTACCAATGAAAACACATTGATTTTTATCATTTGTATTGGTAACAACACTGTCATATCTCTTTTCTTGGATCTAAATAATGCGAAACCTCGCTTTATGATTTGAAGTTAAAATCCTCATATATGGTTAAATATTGACTTTTTTCACGTTTTTCATGTAGTTTGATATAACGTAAATATATTCATTTTTACCAATATTTCGATACTATTTCATGTAGTATCACGATATGTGATTTGGCCTTCAAATCTCAGAATTTCGCATAATATTGCATTTTAAGCAAGTTTTCTTGCCTTTTGTTTCGTACGAAAAATCATCGAATTTAGCAATATTTTGACGTTTATCATCCCCTTTTCCTTTATGTGACTTAAACAAAATATCATCGAATTAGGCAATATTTTGCCGTTTTCTACGTTTTTGTGAATTTTCAGTCTATGGGTATTAATTCATATATATACGATAAAAATGATGCAAACACATAATTGATTAGATAATAACCTTAAATACTTCATTTTCAATCATCTATTTGTTTCTCGTTAAAATACTGAGTAAGATAATGAAATGGGGAGAAGTTCGGTTTTTATTGCATATATCGACGTTTCAGCCGGATTAGAGCGGTTTTACGTGTACATCTTCCCTCGGTAATATAAATGGAAAATCAAGAACATTTTAGTTAATTCTAATGAAAACACATTGATTTTTATAATTTGTATTGGAAACAACATTGTCATATGTCTATTCTTGGATCTAAATAATACGAAACCTCGCTCTATGATTTGAAGTTAAAATCCTCAAATATGGTTAAATATTGACTTTTTTCACGTTTTTCATGTAGTTTGATATTACGTAAATATATTCATTTTTACCAATATTTCGATACTATTTCATGTAGTATCACGATATGTGATTTGGCCTTCAAATCTCAGAATTTCGCATAATATTGCATTTTAAGCAAGTTTTCTTGCCTTTTGTTTCGTACGAAAAATCATCGAATTTATCAATTTTTTGACGTTTATCATCCCCTTTTCCTTTATGTGACTTGAACAAAATATCATCGAATTAGGCAATATTTTGCCGTTTTCCACGTTTTTGTGAAATTTCAGTCTATGGGTATTAATTCACATATATATACGATAAAAATTATGCAAACACATAATTGATTAGATAATAACCTTAAATACTTCATTTCAATCATCTATTTGTTTCTCGTTAAAATACTGAGTAAGATATTGAAAAGGGGAGAAGTTCGGTTTTTATTGCATATATCGACGTTTCAGCCGGAATAGAGCGATTTTCGTGTACATCTTCCATCGGTAATATAAACGGAAAATCAGGAACATTTTAGTTAATACCAATGAAAACACATTGATTTTTATCATTTGTATTGTTAACAACACTGTCATATGTCTTTTCTTGGATCTAAATAATACGAAACCTCGCTCTATGATTTGAAGTTAAAATCCTCATATATGGTTAAATATTGACTTTTTTCACGTTTTTCATGTAGTTTGATATAACGTAAATATATTCATTTTTACCAATATTTCGATACTATTTCATGTAGTATCACGATATGTGATTTGGCCTTCAAATCTCAGAATTTCGCATAATATTGCATTTTAAGCAAGTTTTCTTGCCTTTTGTTTCGTACGAAAAATCATCGAATTTATCAATTTTTTGACGTTTATCATCCCCTTTTCCTTTATGTGACTTGAACAAAATATCATCGAATTAGTCAATATTTTGCCGTTTTCCACGTTTTTGTGAAATTTCAGTCTATGGGTATTAATTCATATATATACGATAAAAATTATGCAAACACATAATTGATTAGATAATAACCTTAAATACTTCATTTTCAATCAACTATTTGTTTCTCGTTAAAATACTGAGTAAGATATTGAAAAGGGGAGAAGTTCGGTTTTTATTGCATATATCGACGTTTCAGCCGGAATAGAGCGATTTTACGTGTACATCTTCCCTCGGTAATATAAACGGAAAATCAAGAACATTTTAGTTAATTCTAATGAAAACACATTGATTTTTATCATTTGTATTGGAAACAACATTGTCAAATGTCTATTCTTGGATCTAAATAATACGAAACCTCGCTCTATGATTTGAAGTTAAAATCCTCAAATATGGTTAAATATTGACTTTTTTCACGTTTTTCATGTAGTTTGATATTACGTAAATATATTCATTTTTACCAATATTTCGATACTATTTCATGTAGTATCACGATATGTGATTTGGCCTTCAAATCTCAGAATTTCGCATAATATTGCATTTTAAGCAAGTTTTCTTGCCTTTTGTTTCGTACGAAAAATCATCGAATTTAGCAATATTTTGACGTTTATCATCCCCTTTTCCTTTATGTGACTTAAACAAAATATCATCGAATTAGGCAATATTTTGCCGTTTTCTACGTTTTTGTGAATTTTCAGTCTATGGGTATTAATTCATATATATACGATAAAAATGATGCAAACACATAATTGATTAGATAATAACCTTAAATACTTCATTTTCAATCATCTATTTGTTTCTCGTTAAAATACTGAGTAAGATAATGAAATGGGGAGAAGTTCGGTTTTTATTGCATATATCGACGTTTCAGCCGGATTAGAGCGGTTTTACGTGTACATCTTCCCTCGGTAATATAAATGGAAAATCAAGAACATTTTAGTTAATTCTAATGAAAACACATTGATTTTTATAATTTGTATTGGAAACAACATTGTCATATGTCTATTCTTGGATCTAAATAATACGAAACCTCGCTCTATGATTTGAAGTTAAAATCCTCAAATATGGTTAAATATTGACTTTTTTCACGTTTTTCATGTAGTTTGATATTACGTAAATATATTCATTTTTACCAATATTTCGATACTATTTCATGTAGTATCACGATATGTGATTTGGCCTTCAAATCTCAGAATTTCGCATAATATTGCATTTTAAGCAAGTTTTCTTGCCTTTTGTTTCGTACGAAAAATCATCGAATTTATCAATTTTTTGACGTTTATCATCCCCTTTTCCTTTATGTGACTTGAACAAAATATCATCGAATTAGGCAATATTTTGCCGTTTTCCACGTTTTTGTGAAATTTCAGTCTATGGGTATTAATTCATATATATACGATAAAAATTATGCAAACACATAATTGATTAGATAATAACCTTAAATACTTCATTTCAATCATCTATTTGTTTCTCGTTAAAATACTGAGTAAGATATTGAAAAGGGGAGAAGTTCGGTTTTTATTGCATATATCGACGTTTCAGCCGGAATAGAGCGATTTTCGTGTACATCTTCCATCGGTAATATAAACGGAAAATCAGGAACATTTTAGTTAATACCAATGAAAACACATTGATTTTTATCATTTGTATTGTTAACAACACTGTCATATGTCTTTTCTTGGATCTAAATAATACGAAACCTCGCTCTATGATTTGAAGTTAAAATCCTCATATATGGTTAAATATTGACTTTTTTCACGTTTTTCATGTAGTTTGATATAACGTAAATATATTCATTTTTACCAATATTTCGATACTATTTCATGTAGTATCACGATATGTGATTTGGCCTTCAAATCTCAGAATTTCGCATAATATTGCATTTTAAGCAAGTTTTCTTGCCTTTTGTTTCGTACGAAAAATCATCGAATTTATCAATTTTTTGACGTTTATCATCCCCTTTTCCTTTATGTGACTTGAACAAAATATCATCGAATTAGTCAATATTTTGCCGTTTTCCACGTTTTTGTGAAATTTCAGTCTATGGGTATTAATTCATATATATACGATAAAAATTATGCAAACACATAATTGATTAGATAATAACCTTAAATACTTCATTTTCAATCAACTATTTGTTTCTCGTTAAAATACTGAGTAAGATATTGAAAAGGGGAGAAGTTCGGTTTTTATTGCATATATCGACGTTTCAGCCGGAATAGAGCGATTTTACGTGTACATCTTCCCTCGGTAATATAAACGGAAAATCAAGAACATTTTAGTTAATTCTAATGAAAACACATTGATTTTTATCATTTGTATTGGAAACAACATTGTCAAATGTCTATTCTTGGATCTAAATAATACGAAACCTCGCTCTATGATTTGAAGTTAAAATCCTCAAATATGGTTAAATATTGACTTTTTTCACGTTTTTCATGTAGTTTGATATTACGTAAATATATTCATTTTTACCAATATTTCGATACTATTTCATGTAGTATCACGATATGTGATTTGGCCTTCAAATCTCAGAATTTCGCATAATATTGCATTTTAAGCAAGTTTTCTTGCCTTTTGTTTCGTACGAAAAATCATCGAATTTATCAATTTTTTGACGTTTATCATCCCCTTTTCCTTTATGTGACTTGAACAAAATATCATCGAATTAGGCAATATTTTGCCGTTTTCCACGTTTTTGTGAAATTTCAGTCTATGGGTATTAATTCATATATATACGATAAAAATTATGCAAACACATAATTGATTAGATAATAACCTTAAATACTTCATTTTCAATCATCTATTTGTTTCTCGTTAAAATACTGAGTAAGATATTGAAAAGGGGAGAAGTTCTGTTTTTATTGCATATATCGACGTTTCAGCCGGAATAGAGCGATTTTCGTGTACATCTTCCATCGGTAATATAAACGGAAAATCAGGAACATTTTAGTTAATACCAATGAAAACACATTGATTTTTATCATTTGTATTGTTAACAACACTGTCATATGTCTTTTCTTGGATCTAAATAATACGAAACCTCGCTCTATGATTTGAAGTTAAAATCCTCATATATGGTTAAATATTGACTTTTTTCACGTTTTTCATGTAGTTTGATATAACGTAAATATATTCATTTTTACCAATATTTCAATACTATTTCATGTAGTATCACGATATGTGATTTGGCCTTCAAATCTCAGAATTTCGCATAATATTGCATTTTAAGCAAGTTATCTTGCCTTTTGTTTCGTACGAAAAATCATCGAATTTAGCAATATTTTGACGTTCATCATCCCCTTTTCCTTTATGTGACTTAAACAAAATATCATCGAATTAGGCAATATTTTGCCGTTTTCCACGTTTTTGTGAATTTTCAGTCTATGGGTATTAATTCATATATATACGATAAAAATGATGCAAACACATAAATGATTAGATGATGTGACGGAGTTCCCCCCCTTATAATTCTCCCACGCCTGCAGTAAGAGTCATGTCTACTTTTCCCAAGCGTTCTCTACGTTGCAGGCTACAATTTGATATATGGGAGAGAGTGAAGTGCTCTCGGAGAGCCGAGAAATTTGTGAAATAGTAATATTTTGGCCTGTGGATTAGGCCCTTTAGGGAGCCAAGATGGCGCTGGCTTCCCTGATCTCCCGCCAAAACCGTGTGACGTCAGTGGCACCGGATTGGTCACCGACAGCAGTGTGGCACCGGGAGCCAATGAAAACCTCCCATAGTAAAAGTGACGTCACGAAGGAAGGGGGTCCGGCCAGCGCGCCGAGCTGGCGCCAGCAGTCAGACACGACACGTCATAGAGGTCGGACGTGCGACGAGTGGTCCTGTCTGTCGGACAGTTGTTTCCCACTACCGTGGATTTACGCGTCACCTGAAGTCCGCCAGTACTCTGAGAAGTCTTCCCTAGTTCATGTGTTGAACCAGAAGAGGGAATTGACGGTTATTTGAGCAACAAGTGCTCCAGTCAGGTACTGTGCCAGTAGCAGTGAAGCCGTGCAGTGACGTATGTTGACGTCTGTGGCAATTCACCAGTTTGTGACAGCGTAGTGGCAGACAGAGCCACTGGGTAGCTGAGGAAGAGAGGACTATTTGGGGAAACCGGACGACTGTAGCTGAGACGTAGGCGACAGCCGTTGCTGGGAGAAGACGACGGCCAGGAGACCGACTCCAACCTTCAAGAAGTCAAGAAGGAGGACGGACCTGCAGTGAGGAGGCACGGAGACGACGCGCTAAACGGTGGGACGACGAGAGGCTCCGGTAGGACACGACGACGTGTAGTGTGGGGGCGTTCCCGACACGAGGACCAGGAGCTACATCTCGACTCTCATCGGAGGATAGGGTGAAGTAGGTGGTTCTAGTTCCCTCCCCATTCCCCTTTAGTTAGCTATGTTATTTGGCTATATTTTCTAGCCTGAGGATTTTATATGTCGTGAGCAAGTCTCACCCATGCCACGGTAAAGCACCAGTGTGCTAGACAGTACTATCAAGAGTACTTGTAATATTCATGTTGATTATTGGTGTGTACAGGCACCAGGAACCAGTGATAAATTTACTGTGTTGTGTATATCTTTCTATAGATTTTGATATGAACATATAGTGGTAAATTATATATAAGATTATGCCAGTATTTGGAGGTTAGGCTATGTGCCCAGAAACTATTTATTTTGCATGTATTGATGATTGATTTATATACCATATATATGTCTATGTTCATTCAGTGAATAATCATTTGTGAGTACAGTGAATTATTGCGTTATCGCCAACGAGAGAAAGTACTGAAAACTCCAGTGTTAATAGTTCATAATATATTGTTGAGTGAAGAACAATGTAAAGCCATTACAGTGAATCATTACAGCATTGATTGTAGAAAAGACTGTTTGAGCCTGAGTACAGTGTAACCAAGTGATACTTGTTGTAGTAGCCAATATCGTGTGTGCGAGTTCGTAGCACACACGATATTGGAGAATTTAGCACGATTGGCGTAGCACGATTGGAGAATTTAATGAAACAGCGCGCGTGAATCTAGAAAACAAGCAAAGAGCTTCCGTGCGGAAAGGCCACGCGATCAGCTGGTTTTTGACACTTGATGAGGGGGGGGAGATGTTGCCCCCTGATGATCGCATAATATCCGTGGGAATTACCAGCCGCGTCAGGATCATTTGATTTATTTGTTATTGTTTGGCCTTGTGACATCTTTCATACATTTTAAGTAAAATACAAAATTATCTTTGTTTTTTTTATCATCCCCTCCATTGATCTTGTGGCTATACTACACCTGTAAGCATAGAGTGATAACAATAAGTACCTGCCTGAGTCCTGATCTTTGAGTGTGACCTTGCCAAGGCTACCACTGAATACACCAGTCCACTGATGGTGTTACTGGCCACCTAAAACACCAGTTGGCGATCTTGTGTTTAACCGTAGAGCCCTATTGTTGGGGAGGGCACACGACAGTCGATGTGAACGAGTCGCGTTCTCACTCTTTCTTAATAAGAGGCCGTTAAGATTGACTGGGAGACTCTCCTGGCGTGCAGTGGCGCCGTGAGGATCGAGGGAAGACCCGCAGGGCTACGGTGAGTTACCTTGAGCATAACTATTGCTCACCCCAGAGTAAGGGTAGAGAATAATAGGGAGGTGAGACCCCAACATTGGCGACCTCGCCAGGATATAGATCGAAGTAAAGGTTGCAGTGGTACTTGGCAGTGGTGTTAGAGATCAGGTGAAGGTTAACACTCGTAGCACAAGATGGAGGATGATAAAGTAGCGAGGTTTATTGACTCTAGAGACAAACAGGTGCTGGAAGAGTGCACCAAGGCACAGTTACAGGCTATAGCGGATCATTTTGGAATAAAGCTGAAATCTGCCCGAGTTGGTGAAAGAAGACTAGAGATAATGGCTCAGCTAAAGGCTCGAGACGAAGCTTTGGGGGAGGAACGGCCCCAAACACCTGCCAGTGAGGGTGAGCACCTGAGTATTGGTGGAAGCAGCAGGGGATCCAGCGGCAGCAGGCACAGCATTAAGCTGGAAATAATGAAGCTGCAGCTGGAGGCACAGCAGCGCAAGGAAGAGCAAGAAGCGCAGCAGCGTAAAGAAGAGCGAGAAGCAGAAGCCCAGCTGCGCCGGGAAGAGCAAGAGCGAGAAGCACAGATGAAGCGTGAAGAGCGAGAAGCACAGATGAAGCGTGAAGAGCGAGAAGCACAGATGAAGCGTGAAGAGCGAGAAGCACAGATGAAGCGTGAAGAGCGAGAAGCACAGATGAAGCGTGAGGAGCGAGAAGCACAGCTGCGCCGGGAAGAGCAAGAGCGAGAAGCACAGCTGCGCCGGGAAGAACAGGAGCGAGAAGCACAGACGAAGCGTGAGGAACGAGAAGCACAGCTGCGCCGGGAAGAGCAAGAACGAGAAGCACAGCTACGCAGGGAAGAACGAGAGCAAGAAGTTAGGCTGAGACAAATGGAAATAGAAGCCAACCAGGAGGTGGAGCTGAAGCGAGCTGAACTGGGACTAGGTGCCCCTGCCCCGCCACAGGAAGACCGACGAGTGAGGGAACGAGACCTGCCGGTCTTTGTGCCTAGTGAAGCCGAAAGTTTCTTCGATCACTTTGAGAGAGTTGCTGCTATGAAGAGGTGGCCGAGGGCGGAGTGGGCGGAGTTGGTCCAAGGGAGGCTCACAGGTGAAGCTCGTGAAGCCTTCACTATGCTCGACTTCCAAGAATGCACTAACTACGATGCGGTAAAGCGAGCTGTGCTCCGTTCCTTTAAGCTCACGCCAGAGTGTTACAGAAAGAGGTTTAGAGAATGTACCCGGTTGCCAGGAAAATCGTATGCGGAGACGGTGAGGGACATAGAAAGAAAGCTCCTTAAGTGGCTGGACTCTGAAGAAGCAAGGTCGGTCGAAGAGGTCAAGGAACTAATGGCCATGGAAAAGTTTATGTCCGTGCTCTCTCCTGAGATCAGGATGAGGATAAAGGAGGCGGACATAAAGGACCTGAGGGCCGCAGCCGACCGGGCCGACATGTTAGAAGAAGCCCTACGCCCATGCCGAGAGGGACAAAACCGACCACCCGCATACGTCGGAAACGATAGGAGTTATAGAAGGACGGATGGATGGAGGACAGGAGCGAGTTCTCCCAAATCCCACCTCTCAAGTTGGAACACCCGAGGATCAAAAGGTGCTATAGAGCCGATAGGGGAGAACCAAGCTGAGAGCTCGGGAACTGTTACTGCAGGGAAAGAAACGACAAGTGAGGCGGGAAAGACACAGGGTGTGACGGTCTCTGGAGGCAGTGCTAAGGCGAGCGGTGGCGGATGGTCTCCGCCGAGGGGCCGCTGCTACAACTGCGGAATACCCGGACACGTCGCGCGGGAGTGCAGACGCCCGAAGCAGCGGGGACACGTTGCTTTAGTGATGTTCGAGGACCAGAGGGCCGAGGGAGTGCGGGATGAACCCGTGCTAAATGGGGAGAAGAAAGTTCACCCATTCATGTGTCAAGGAACCGTAAGGATGGGGGTCGCAGACCCCATCCCAGTAAAGATGCTAAGAGACACCGGGGCTGACTTTACCCTGGTAAGTGAAACCCTGTTCCCCGAGGGTTACGAAAGTACCAGTGTGGGGGTGGCACGGGTGGCCACTGTGGGAGGCCCAGTGAGGATGCCCCTACACCAGGTAACTTTAAATTCCGATTATGGCTGCCAGACCCTAGTGGTGGGAGTCTGTACATCAATGCCCAAGATGGAAGCACAGGTCATCTTGGGGAATGACGCGTGTGGAGGATATGTCCTCCCGCATCTCGTGAAGGGCGAAGAGTGCATAGAACAGTACAAGGAGACAGGCGGAGAGTCGAACGTCTGTGGGGACGAGAAGGGAATCGCACCGGGGGCGATCCCAGTTTGTACTGTGACACCAAGACAACGCAAAGAACCAAGAGGTTGTGGATCTGATGGGGCTGAGGAGTCGATTGACAGCCTGGGAACAGATCACCTCTGTGTAGGACCCAGAGAACGAGCGGAGGGCGAAGGTAGCCCGAATGGTGAGTTGCAGGTGACACTCACTGGTTCTCTAGGGGTAAACCGCACTCGTCTCGGAGAGTTACAGCAGGAGGAGTTTCCCAAATTGGTTAGTAAGGCCGAAGGAGGACGTGTGGGTCCTGAGAAGGCTTACTTTCCATTTATATATATTATATATGCCATGCTATTCATGATGAAAGAACGATGGACGCCAGGAGCGACCGTGGGAACGGTGAATAAATATGTCCAGAAGTTCAAAGAACGTCTCACTAGAGCGAAGAAACTGGCTAGGAAACTCCTAAAGAAGGCGCAACGTAAGATGTCGGAGTGGTACGACAGGAGAGCTGCGCAGAGGGATTTTCAGGCCGGAGCCCAAGTAATGGTTGTGCTGCCAGGTAAAGGTAGAGTGACCAAGTCGCGGTTCAAGAGACCGTACCGAGTGCTGCGACGGTTGGGTCCAGTGTCGTACGAGATTGGGAAGCCGGATGGACCCCGGAAGAAACAGGTGTGTCACGCAGGCCGCCTGAGACCTTTCTTCACTGTGGAAGGTAGAGCCGCCAAGCAGGACGGAACGAATACCCGAGAAACCCAGCGGAAGACGGGTCTGAGTGTACCGAGGGACCGAGAACTCCCGGAGGAGGAAAGTAAGTGGTCCAGGGCGGACGGCACCAGTCTCACCCGCACTGAGAGTCTAACAAGGATCAAGGTCAAGCACATCAAGGGGAAGGACGACGTAGTAGCGGACGCCCTATCCCGCTTACACTAACCAGACATGACTCTTATTTTAAGGGGAGGGGTATGTGACGGAGTTCCCCCCCTTATAATTCTCCCACGCCTGCAGTAAGAGTCATGTCTACTTTTCCCAAGCGTTCTCTACGTTGCAGGCTACAATTTGATATATGGGAGAGAGTGAAGTGCTCTCGGAGAGCCGAGAAATTTGTGAAATAGTAATATTTTGGCCTGTGGATTAGGCCCTTTAGGGAGCCAAGATGGCGCTGGCTTCCCTGATCTCCCGCCAAAACCGTGTGACGTCAGTGGCACCGGATTGGTCACCGACAGCAGTGTGGCACCGGGAGCCAATGAAAACCTCCCATAGTAAAAGTGACGTCACGAAGGAAGGGGGTCCGGCCAGCGCGCCGAGCTGGCGCCAGCAGTCAGACACGACACGTCATAGAGGTCGGACGTGCGACGAGTGGTCCTGTCTGTCGGACAGTTGTTTCCCACTACCGTGGATTTACGCGTCACCTGAAGTCCGCCAGTACTCTGAGAAGTCTTCCCTAGTTCATGTGTTGAACCAGAAGAGGGAATTGACGGTTATTTGAGCAACAAGTGCTCCAGTCAGGTACTGTGCCAGTAGCAGTGAAACCGTGCAGTGACGTATGTTGACGTCTGTGGCAATTCACCAGTTTGTGACAGCGTAGTGGCAGACAGAGCCACTGGGTAGCTGAGGAAGAGAGGACTATTTGGGGAAACCGGACGACTGTAGCTGAGACGTAGGCGACAGCCGTTGCTGGGAGAAGACGACGGCCAGGAGACCGACTCCAACCTTCAAGAAGTCAAGAAGGAGGACGGACCTGCAGTGAGGAGGCACGGAGACGACGCGCTAAACGGTGGGACGACGAGAGGCTCCGGTAGGACACGACGACGTGTAGTGTGGGGGCGTTCCCGACACGAGGACCAGGAGCTACATCTCGACTCTCATCGGAGGATAGGGTGAAGTAGGTGGTTCTAGTTCCCTCCCCATTCCCCTTTAGTTAGCTATGTTATTTGGCTATATTTTCTAGCCTGAGGATTTTATATGTCGTGAGCAAGTCTCACCCATGTCACGGTAAAGCACCAGTGTGCTAGACAGTACTATCAAGAGTACTTGTAATATTCATGTTGATTATTGGTGTGTACAGGCACCAGGAACCAGTGATAAATTTACTGTGTTGTGTATATCTTTCTTTAGATTTTGATATGAACATATAGTGGTAAATTATATATAAGATTATGCCAGTATTTGGAGGTTAGGCTATGTGCCCAGAAACTATTTATTTTCCATGTATTGATGATTGATTTATATACCATATATATGTCTATGTTCATTCAGTGAATAATCATTTGTGAGTACAGTGAATTATTGCGTTATCGCCAACGAGAGAAAGTACTGAAAACTCCAGTGTTAATAGTTCATAATATATTGTTGAGTGAAGAACAATGTAAAGCCATTACAGTGAATCATTACAGCATTGATTGTAGAAAAGACTGTTTGAGCCTGAGTACAGTGTAACCAAGTGATACTTGTTGTAGTAGCCAATATCGTGTGTGCGAGTTCGTAGCACACACGATATTGGAGAATTTAGCACGATTGGCGTAGCACGATTGGAGAATTTAATGAAACAGCGCGCGTGAATCTAGAAAACAAGCAAAGAGCTTCCGTGCGGAAAGGCCACGCGATCAGCTGGTTTTTGACACTTGATGAGGGGGGGGAGATGTTGCCCCCTGATGATCGCATAATATCCGTGGGAATTACCAGCCGCGTCAGGATCATTTGATTTATTTGTTATTGTTTGGCCTTGTGACATCTTTCATACATTTTAAGTAAAATACAAAATTATCTTTGTTTTTTTTATCATCCCCTCCATTGATCTTGTGGCTATACTACACCTGTAAGCATAGAGTGATAACAATAAGTACCTGCCTGAGTCCTGATCTTTGAGTGTGACCTTGCCAAGGCTACCACTGAATACACCAGTCCACTGATGGTGTTACTGGCCACCTAAAACACCAGTTGGCGATCTTGTGTTTAACCGTAGAGCCCTATTGTTGGGGAGGGCACACGACAGTCGATGTGAACGAGTCGTGTTCTCACTCTTTCTTAATAAGAGGCCGTTAAGATTGACTGGGAGACTCTCCTGGCGTGCAGTGGCGCCGTGAGGATCGAGGGAAGACCCGCAGGGCTACGGTGAGTTACCTTGAGCATAACTATTGCTCACCCCAGAGTAAGGGTAGAGAATAATAGAGAGGTGAGACCCCAACAATGATAACCTTAAATACTTCATTTTCAATCATTTATTTGTTTCTCGTTAAAATACTGATAAGAAAATGAAAAGGGGAGAAGTTCGGTTTTTATTGCATATATCGACGTTTCAGCCGGATTAGAGCGGTTTTACGTGTACATCTTCCCTCGGTAATATAAACGGAAAATCAGGAACATTTTAAACAAAATATCATCGAATTAGGCAATATTTTGCCGTTTTCCACGTTTTTGTGAATTTTCAGTCTATGGGTATTAATTCATATATATACGATAAAAATGATGCAAACACATAATTGATTAGATAATAACCTTAAATACTTCATTTTCAATCATCTATTTGTTTCTCGTTAAAATACTGAGTAAGATAATGAAAAGGGGAGAAGTTCGGTTTTTATTGCATATATCGACGTTTCAGCCGGATTAGAGCGGTTTTACGTGTACATCTTCCCTCGGTAATATAAACGGAAAATCAGTAACATTTTAGTTAATTCTAATGAAAACACATTGATTTTCAAATTTTTGTATTGGAAACAACATTGTCATATGTCTTTTCTTGGATCTAAATAATACGAAACCTCGCTCTATGATTTGAAGTTAAAATCCTCAAATATGGTTAAATAGTGACTTTTTTCACGTTTTTCATGTAGTTTGATACTACGTAAATATATTCATTTTTACCAATATTTCGATTCTATTTCATGTAGTATCACGATATGTGATTTGGCCTTCAAATCTCAGAATTTTGCATAATATTGAATTTTAAGCAAGTTTTCTTGCATTTTGTTTCGTACGAAAAATCATCGAATTTAGCAATATTTTGACGTTCATCATCCCCCTTTTCCTTTATGTGACTTAAACAAAATATCATCGAATTAGGCAATATTTTGCCGTTTTCCACGTTTTTGTGAATTTTCAGTCTATGGGTATTAATTCATATATATACGATAAAAACTATGCAAACACATAATTTATTAGATAATAACCTTAAATACTTCATTTTCAATCAACTATTTGTTTCTCGTTAAAATACTGAGTAAGATATTGAAAAGGGGAGAAGTTCGGTTTTTATTGCATATATCGACGTTTCAGCCGGATTAGAGCGGTTTTACGTGTACATCTTCCCTCGGTAATATAAACGGAAAATCAGGAACATTTTAAACAAAATATAATCGAATTAGGCAATATTTTGCCGTTTTCCACGTTTTTGTGAATTATCAGTCTATGGGTATTAATTCATATATATATACGATAAAAATGATGCAAACACATAATTGATTAGATAATAACCTTAAATACTTCATTTTCAATCATCTATTTGTTTCTCGTTAAAATACTGAGTAGGATAATGAAAAGGGGAGAAGTTCGGTTTTTATTGCATATAACGAAGTTTCAGCCAGATTAGAGCGGTTTTACGTGTACATCTTCCCTCGGTAATATAAACGGAAAATCAGTAACATTCTAGTTAATTCTAATGAAAACACATTGATTTTTAAATTTTTGTAGTGGAAACAACATTGTCATATGTCTTTTCTTGGATCTAAATAATACGAAACCTCGCTCTATGATTTGAAGTTAAAATCCTCAAATATGGTTAAATAGTGACTTTTTTCACGTTTTTCATGTAGTTTGATACTACGTAAATATATTCATTTTTACCAATATTTCGATTCTATTTCATGTAGTATCACGATATGTGATTTGGCCTTCAAATCTCAGAATTTTGCATAATATTGAATTTTAAGCAAGTTTTCTTGCATTTTGTTTCGTACGAAAAATCATCGAATTTAGCAATATTTTGACGTTCATCATCCCCCTTTTCCTTTATGTGACTTAAACAAAATATCATCGAATTAGGCAATATTTTGCCGTTTTCCACGTTTTTGTGAATTTTCAGTCTATGGGTATTAATTCATATATATACGATAAAAACTATGCAAACACATAATTGATTAGATAATAACTTTAAATACTTCATTTTCAATCAACTATTTGTTTCTCGTTAAAATACTGAGTAAGATATTGAAAAGGGGAGAAGTTCGGTTTTTATTGCATATATCGACGTTTCAGCCGGATTAGAGCGGTTTTACGTGTACATCTTCCCTCGGTAATATAAACGGAAAATCAGGAACATTTTAAACAAAATATAATCGAATTAGGCAATATTTTGCCGTTTTCCACGTTTTTGTGAATTATCAGTCTATGGGTATTAATTCATATATATATACGATAAAAATGATGCAAACACATAATTGATTAGATAATAACCTTAAATACTTCATTTTCAATCATCTATTTGTTTCTCGTTAAAATACTGAGTAGGATAATGAAAAGGGGAGAAGTTCGGTTTTTATTGCATATAACGAAGTTTCAGCCAGATTAGAGCGGTTTTACGTGTACATCTTCCCTCGGTAATATAAACGGAAAATCAGTAACATTCTAGTTAATTCTAATGAAAACACATTGATTTTTAAATTTTTGTAGTGGAAACAACATTGTCATATGTCTTTTCTTGGATCTAAATAATACGAAACCTCGCTCTATGATTTGAAGTTAAAATCCTCAAATATGGTTAAATAGTGACTTTTTTCACGTTTTTCATGTAGTTTGATACTACGTAAATATATTCATTTTTACCAATATTTCGATTCTATTTCATGTAGTATCACGATATGTGATTTGGCCTTCAAATCTCAGAATTTTGCATAATATTGAATTTTAAGCAAGTTTTCTTGCATTTTGTTTCGTACGAAAAATCATCGAATTTAGCAATATTTTGACGTTCATCATCCCCCTTTTCCTTTATGTGACTTAAACAAAATATCATCGAATTAGGCAATATTTTGCCGTTTTCCACGTTTTTGTGAATTTTCAGTCTATGGGTATTAATTCATATATATACGATAAAAACTATGCAAACACATAATTGATTAGATAATAACCTTAAATACTTCATTTTCAATCAACTATTTGTTTCTCGTTAAAATACTGAGTAAGATATTGAAAAGGGGAGAAGTTCGGTTTTTATTGCATATATCGACGTTTCAGCCGGATTAGAGCGGTTTTACGTGTACATCTTCCCTCGGTAATATAAACGGAAAATCAGGAACATTTTAAACAAAATATAATCGAATTAGGCAATATTTTGCCGTTTTCCACGTTTTTGTGAATTATCAGTCTATGGGTATTAATTCATATATATATACGATAAAAATGATGCAAACACATAATTGATTAGATAATAACCTTAAATACTTCATTTTCAATCATCTATTTGTTTCTCGTTAAAATACTGAGTAGGATAATGAAAAGGGGAGAAGTTCGGTTTTTATTGCATATAACGAAGTTTAGCCAGATTAGAGCGGTTTTACGTGTACATCTTCCCTCGGTAATATAAACGGAAAATCAGTAACATTCTAGTTAATTCTAATGAAAACACATTGATTTTTAAATTTTTGTAGTGGAAACAACATTGTCATATGTCTTTTCTTGGATCTAAATAATACGAAACCTCGCTCTATGATTTGAAGTTAAAATCCTCAAATATGGTTAAATATTGACTTTTTTCACGTTTTTCATGTAGTTTGATACTACGTAAATATATTCATTTTTACCAATATTTCGATTCTATTTCATGTAGTATCACGATATGTGATTTGGCCTTCAAATCTCAGAATTTTGCATAATATTGAATTTTAAGCAAGTTTTCTTGCATTTTGTTTCGTACGAAAAATCATCGAATTTAGCAATATTTTGACGTTCATCATCCCCCTTTTCCTTTATGTGACTTAAACAAAATATCATCGAATTAGGCAATATTTTGCCGTTTTCCACGTTTTTGTGAATTTTCAGTCTATGGGTATTAATTCATATATATACGATAAAAATGATGCAAACACATAATTGATTAGATAATAACCTTAAATACTTCATTTTCAATCAACAATTTGTTTCTCGTTAAAATACTGAGTAAGATATTGAAAAGGGGAGAAGTTCGGTTTTTATTACATATATCGACGTTTCAGCCGGAATAGAGCGATTTTCGTGTACATCTTCCATCGGTAATATAAACGGAAAATCAGGAACATTTTAGTTAATACCAATGAAAACACATTGATTTTTATCATTTGTATATGTAACAACACTGTCATATGTCTTTTCTTGGATCTAAATAATACGAAACCTCGCTCTATGATTTGAAGTTAAAATCCTCATATATGGTTAAATATTGACTTTTTTCACGTTTTTCATGTAGTTTGATATAACGTAAATATATTCATTTTTACCAATATTTCGATACTATTTCATGTAGTATCACGATATGTGATTTGGCCTTCAAATCTCAGAATTTCGCATAATATTGCATTTTAAGCAAGTTTTCTTGCCTTTTGTTTCGTACGAAAAATCATCGAATTTAGCAATATTTTGACGTTTATCATCCCCTTTTCCTTTATGTGACTTAAACAAAATATCATCGAATTAGGCAATATTTTGCCGTTTTCCACGTTTTTGTGAATTTTCAGTCTATGGGTATTAATTCATATATATACGATAAAAATGATGCAAACACATAATTGATTAGATAATAACCTTAAATACTTCATTTTCAATCAACTATTTGTTTCTCGTTAAAATACTGAGTAAGATATTGAAAAGGGGAGAAGTTCGGTTTTTATTGCATATATCGACGTTTCAGCCGGAATAGAGCGATTTTTGTGTACATCTTCCATCGGTAATATAAACGGAAAATCAGGAACATTTTAGTTAATACCAATGAAAACACATTGATTTTTATCATTTGTATTGGTAACAACACTGTCATATGTCATTTCTTGGATCTAAATAATGCGAAACCTCGCTCTATGATTTGAAGTTAAAATCCTCATATATGGTTAAATATTGACTTTTTTCACGTTTTTCATGTAGTTTGATATAACGTAAATATATTCATTTTTACCAATATTTCGATACTATTTCATGTAGTATCACGATATGTGATTTGGCCTTCAAATCTCAGAATTTCGCATAATATTGCATTTTAAGCAAGTTTTCTTGCCTTTTGTTTCGTACGAAAAATCATCGAATTTAGCAATATTTTGACGTTTATCATCCCCTTTTCCTTTATGTGACTTAAACAAAATATCATCGAATTAGGCAATATTTTGCCGTTTTCCACGTTTTTGTGAATTTTCAGTCTATGGATATTAATTCATATATATACGATAAAAATTATGCAAACACATAATTGATTAGATAATAACCTTAAATACTTCATTTTCAATCATCTATTTGTTTCTCGTTAAAATACTGAGTAAGATAATGAAAAGGGGAGAAGTTCGGTTTTTATTGCATATATCGACGTTTCAGCCGGATTAGAGCGGTTTTACGTGTACATCTTCCCTCGGTAATATAAACGGAAAATCAGGAACATTTTAAACAAAATATAATCGAATTAGGCAATATTTTGCCGTTTTCCACGTTTTTGTGAATTATCAGTCTATGGGTATTAATTCATATATATACGATAAAAATGATGCAAACACATAATTGATTAGATAATAACCTTAAATACTTCATTTTCAATCATCTATTTGTTTCTCGTTAAAATACTGAGTAAGATAATGAAAAGGGGAGAAGTTCGGTTTTTATTGCATATATCGACGTTTCAGCCGGATTAGAGCGGTTTTACGTGTACATCTTCCCTCGGTAATATAAACGGAAAATCAGTAACATTTTAGTTAATTCTAATGAAAACACATTGATTTTTAAATTTTTGTATTGGAAACAACATTGTCATATGTCTTTTCTTGGATCTAAATAATACGAAACCTCGCTCTATGATTTGAAGTTAAAATCCTCAAATATGGTTAAATAGTGACTTTTTTCACGTTTTTCATGTAGTTTGATACTACGTAAATATATTCATTTTTACCAATATTTCGATTCTATTTCATGTAGTATCACGATATGTGATTTGGCCTTCAAATCTCAGAATTTTGCATAATATTGAATTTTAAGCAAGTTTTCTTGCATTTTGTTTCGTACGAAAAATCATCGAATTTAGCAATATTTTGACGTTCATCATCCCCCTTTTCCTTTATGTGACTTAAACAAAATATCATCGAATTAGGCAATATTTTGCCGTTTTCCACGTTTTTGTGAATTTTCAGTCTATGGGTATTAATTCATATATATACGATAAAAATGATGCAAACACATAATTGATTAGATAATAACCTTAAATACTTCATTTTCAATCAACAATTTGTTTCTCGTTAAAATACTGAGTAAGATATTGAAAAGGGGAGAAGTTCGGTTTTTATTACATATATCGACGTTTCAGCCGGAATAGAGCGATTTTCGTGTACATCTTCCATCGGTAATATAAACGGAAAATCAGGAACATTTTAGTTAATACCAATGAAAACACATTGATTTTTATCATTTGTATATGTAACAACACTGTCATATGTCTTTTCTTGGATCTAAATAATACGAAACCTCGCTCTATGATTTGAAGTTAAAATCCTCATATATGGTTAAATATTGACTTTTTTCACGTTTTTCATGTAGTTTGATATAACGTAAATATATTCATTTTTACCAATATTTCGATACTATTTCATGTAGTATCACGATATGTGATTTGGCCTTCAAATCTCAGAATTTCGCATAATATTGCATTTTAAGCAAGTTTTCTTGCCTTTTGTTTCGTACGAAAAATCATCGAATTTAGCAATATTTTGACGTTTATCATCCCCTTTTCCTTTATGTGACTTAAACAAAATATCATCGAATTAGGCAATATTTTGCCGTTTTCCACGTTTTTGTGAATTTTCAGTCTATGGATATTAATTCATATATATACGATAAAAATTATGCAAACACATAATTGATTAGATAATAACCTTAAATACTTCATTTTCAATCATCTATTTGTTTCTCGTTAAAATACTGAGTAAGATAATGAAAAGGGGAGAAGTTCGGTTTTTATTGCATATATCGACGTTTCAGCCGGATTAGAGCGGTTTTACGTGTACATCTTCCCTCGGTAATATAAACGGAAAATCAGGAACATTTTAAACAAAATATAATCGAATTAGGCAATATTTTGCCGTTTTCCACGTTTTTGTGAATTATCAGTCTATGGGTATTAATTCATATATATACGATAAAAATGATGCAAACACATAATTGATTAGATAATAACCTTAAATACTTCATTTTCAATCATCTATTTGTTTCTCGTTAAAATACTGAGTAAGATAATGAAAAGGGGAGAAGTTCGGTTTTTATTGCATATATCGACGTTTCAGCCGGATTAGAGCGGTTTTACGTGTACATCTTCCCTCGGTAATATAAACGGAAAATCAGTAACATTTTAGTTAATTCTAATGAAAACACATTGATTTTTAAATTTTTGTATTGGAAACAACATTGTCATATGTCTTTTCTTGGATCTAAATAATACGAAACCTCGCTCTATGATTTGAAGTTAAAATCCTCAAATATGGTTAAATAGTGACTTTTTTCACGTTTTTCATGTAGTTTGATACTACGTAAATATATTCATTTTTACCAATATTTCGATTCTATTTCATGTAGTATCACGATATGTGATTTGGCCTTCAAATCTCAGAATTTTGCATAATATTGAATTTTAAGCAAGTTTTCTTGCATTTTGTTTCGTACGAAAAATCATTGAATTTAGCAATATTTTGACGTTCATCATCCCCCTTTTCCTTTATGTGACTTAAACAAAATATCATCGAATTAGGCAATATTTTGCCGTTTTCCACGTTTTTGTGAATTTTCAGTCTATGGGTATTAATTCATATATATACGATAAAAATGATGCAAACACATAATTGATTAGATAATAACCTTAAATACTTCATTTTCAATCAACAATTTGTTTCTCGTTAAAATACTGAGTAAGATATTGAAAAGGGGAGAAGTTCGGTTTTTATTACATATATCGACGTTTCAGCCGGAATAGAGCGATTTTCGTGTACATCTTCCATCGGTAATATAAACGGAAAATCAGGAACATTTTAGTTAATACCAATGAAAACACATTGATTTTTATCATTTGTATATGTAACAACACTGTCATATGTCTTTTCTTGGATCTAAATAATACGAAACCTCGCTCTATGATTTGAAGTTAAAATCCTCATATATGGTTAAATATTGACTTTTTTCACGTTTTTCATGTAGTTTGATATAACGTAAATATATTCATTTTTACCAATATTTCGATACTATTTCATGTAGTATCACGATATGTGATTTGGCCTTCAAATCTCAGAATTTCGCATAATATTGCATTTTAAGCAAGTTTTCTTGCCTTTTGTTTCGTACGAAAAATCATCGAATTTAGCAATATTTTGACGTTTATCATCCCCTTTTCCTTTATGTGACTTAAACAAAATATCATCGAATTAGGCAATATTTTGCCGTTTTCCACGTTTTTGTGAATTTTCAGTCTATGGGTATTAATTCATATATATACGATAAAAATGATGCAAACACATAATTGATTAGATAATAACCTTAAATACTTCATTTTCAATCAACTATTTGTTTCTCGTTAAAATACTGAGTAAGATATTGAAAAGGGGAGAAGTTCGGTTTTTATTGCATATATCGACGTTTCAGCCGGAATAGAGCGATTTTTGTGTACATCTTCCATCGGTAATATAAACGGAAAATCAGGAACATTTTAGTTAATACCAATGAAAACACATTGATTTTTATCATTTGTATTGGTAACAACACTGTCATATGTCTTTTCTTGGATCTAAATAATGCGAAACCTCGCTCTATGATTTGAAGTTAAAATCCTCATATATGGTTAAATATTGACTTTTTTCACGTTTTTCATGTAGTTTGATATAACGTAAATATATTCATTTTTACCAATATTTCGATACTATTTCATTTAGTATCACGATATGTGATTTGGCCTTCAAATCTCAGAATTTCGCATAATATTGCATTTTAAGCAAGTTTTCTTGCCTTTTGTTTCGTACGAAAAATCATCGAATTTAGCAATATTTTGACGTTTATCATCCCCTTTTCCTTTATGTGACTTAAACAAAATATCATCGAATTAGGCAATATTTTGCCGTTTTCCACGTTTTTGTGAATTTTCAGTCTATGGATATTAATTCATATATATACGATAAAAATTATGCAAACACATAATTGATTAGATAATAACCTTAAATACTTCATTTTCAATCATCTATTTGTTTCTCGTTAAAATACTGAGTAAGATAATGAAAAGGGGAGAAGTTCGGTTTTTATTGCATATATCGACGTTTCAGCCGGATTAGAGCGGTTTTACGTGTACATCTTCCCTCGGTAATATAAACGGAAAATCAGGAACATTTTAGTTAATTCTAATGAAAACACATTGATTTTTAAATTTTTGTATTAGAAACAACATTGTCATATGTCTTTTCTTGGATCTAAATAATACGAAACCTCGCTCTATCATTTGAAGTTAAAATCTTCAAATATGGTTAAATAGTGACTTTTTTCACGTTTTTCATGTAGTTTGATACTACGTAAATATATTCATTTTTACCAATATTTCGATTCTATTTCATGTAGTATCACGATATGTGATTTGGCCTTCAAATCTCAGAATTTTGCATAATATTGAATTTTAAGCAAGTTTTCTTGCATTTTGTTTCGTACGAAAAATCATCGAATTTAGCAATATTTTGACGTTCATCATCCCCCTTTTCCTTTATGTGACTTAAACAAAATATCATCGAATTAGGCAATATTTTGCCGTTTTCCACGTTTTTGTGAATTTTCATGCTATGGGTATTAATTCATATATATACGATAAAAACTATGCAAACACATAATTGATTAGATAATAACCTTAAATACTTCATTTTCAATCAACTATTTGTTTCTCGTTAAAATACTGAGTAAGATATTGAAAAGGGGAGAAGTTCTGTTTTTATTACATATATCGACGTTTCAGCCGGAATAGAGCGATTTTCGTGTACATCTTCCATCGGTAATATAAACGGAAAATCAGGAACATTTTAGTTAATACCAATGAAAACACATTGATTTTTATCATTTGTATATGTAACAACACTGTCATATGTCTTTTCTTGGATCTAAATAATACGAAACCTCGCTCTATGATTTGAAGTTAAAATCCTCATATATGGTTAAATATTGACTTTTTTCACGTTTTTCATGTAGTTTGATATAACGTAAATATATTCATTTTTACCAATATTTCGATACTATTTCATGTAGTATCACGATATGTGATTTGGCCTTCAAATCTCAGAATTTCGCATAATATTGCATTTTAAGCAAGTTTTCTTGCCTTTTGTTTCGTACGAAAAATCATCGAATTTAGCAATATTTTGACGTTTATCATCCCCTTTTCCTTTATGTGACTTAAACAAAATATCATCGAATTAGGCAATATTTTGCCGTATTCCACGTTTTTGTGAATTTTCAGTCTATGGGTATTAATTCATATATATACGATAAAAATGATGCAAACACATAATTGATTAGATAATAACCTTAAATACTTCATTTTCAATCATCTATTTGTTTCTCGTTAAAATACTGAGTAAGATAATGAAAAGGGGAGAAGTTCGGTTTTTATTGCATATATCGACGTTTCAGCCGGATTAGAGCGGTTTTACGTGTACATCTTCCCTCGGTAATATAAACGGAAAATCAGGAACATTTTAGTTAATTCTAATGAAAACACATTGATTTTTAAATTTTTGTATTAGAAACAACATTGTCATATGTCTTTTCTTGGGTCTAAATAATACGAAACCTCGCTCTATGATTTGAAGTTAAAATCCTCAAATATGGTTAAATAGTGACTTTTTTCACGTTTTTCATGTAGTTTGATACTACGTAAATATATTCATTTTTACCAATATTTCGATTCTATTTCATGTAGTATCACGATATGTGATTTGGCCTTCAAATCTCAGAATTTTGCATAATATTGAATTTTAAGCAAGTTTTCTTGCATTTTGTTTCGTACGAAAAATCATCGAATTTAGCAATATTTTGACGTTCATCATCCCCCTTTTCCTTTATGTGACTTAAACAAAATATCATCGAATTAGGCAATATTTTGCCGTTTTCCACGTTTTTGTGAATTTTCAGTCTATGGGTATTAATTCATATATATACGATAAAAATGATGCAAACACATAATTGATTAGATAATAACCTTAAATACTTCATTTTCAATCAACTATTTGTTTCTCGTTAAAATACTGAGTAAGATATTGAAAAGGGGAGAAGTTCGGTTTTTATTGCATATATCGACGTTTCAGCCGGAATAGAGCGATTTTTGTGTACATCTTCCATCGGTAATATAAACGGAAAATCAGGAACATTTTAGTTAATACCAATGAAAACACATTGATTTTTATCATTTGTATTGGTAACAACACTGTCATATGTCTTTTCTTGGATCTAAATAATGCGAAACCTCGCTCTATGATTTGAAGTTAAAATCCTCATATATGGTTAAATATTGACTTTTTTCACGTTTTTCATGTAGTTTGATATAACGTATATATATTCATTTTACCAATATTTCGATACTATTTCATGTAGTATCACGATATGTGATTTGGCCTTCAAATCTCAGAATTTCGCATAATATTGCATTTTAAGCAAGTTTTCTTGCCTTTTGTTTCGTACGAAAAATCATCGAATTTAGCAATATTTTGACGTTTATCATCCCCTTTTCCTTTATGTGACTTAAACAAAATATAATCGAATTAGGCAATATTTTGCCGTTTTCCACGTTTTTGTGAATTTTCAGTCTATGGATATTAATTCATATATATACGATAAAAATTATGCAAACACATAATTGATTAGATAATAACCTTAAATACTTCATTTTCAATCATCTATTTGTTTCTCGTTAAAATACTGAGTAAGATAATGAAAAGGGGAGAAGTTCGGTTTTTATTGCATATATCGACGTTTCAGCCGGATTAGAGCGGTTTTACGTGTACATCTTCCCTCGGTAATATAAACGGAAAATCAGGAACATTTTAGTTAATTCTAATGAAAACACATTGATTTTTAAATTTTTGTATTAGAAACAACATTGTCATATGTCTTTTCTTGGATCTAAATAATACGAAACCTCGCTCTATGATTTGAAGTTAAAATCCTCAAATATGGTTAAATAGTGACTTTTTTCACGTTTTTCATGTAGTTTGATACTACGTAAATATATTCATTTTTACCAATATTTCGATTCTATTTCATGTAGTATCACGATATGTGATTTGGCCTTCAAATCTCAGAATTTTGCATAATATTGAATTTTAAGCAAGTTTTCTTGCATTTTGTTTCGTACGAAAAATCATCGAATTTAGCAATATTTTGACGTTCATCATCCCCCTTTTCTTTTATGTGACTTAAACAAAATATCATCGAATTAGGCAATATTTTGCCGTTTTCCACGTTTTTGTGAATTTTCATGCTATGGGTATTAATTCATATATATACGATAAAAACTATGCAAACACATAATTGATTAGATAATAACCTTAAATACTTCATTTTCAATCAACTATTTGTTTCTCGTTAAAATACTGAGTAAGATATTGAAAAGGGGAGAAGTTCTGTTTTTATTACATATATCGACGTTTCAGCCGGAATAGAGCGATTTTCGTGTACATCTTCCATCGGTAATATAAACGGAAAATCAGGAACATTTTAGTTAATACCAATGAAAACACATTGATTTTTATCATTTGTATATGTAACAACACTGTCATATGTCTTTTCTTGGATCTAAATAATACGAAACCTCGCTCTATGATTTGAAGTTAAAATCCTCATATATGGTTAAATATTGACTTTTTTCACGTTTTTCATGTAGTTTGATATAACGTAAATATATTCATTTTTACCAATATTTCGATACTATTTCATGTAGTATCACGATATGTGATTTGGCCTTCAAATCTCAGAATTTCGCATAATATTGCATTTTAAGCAAGTTTTCTTGCCTTTTGTTTCGTACGAAAAATCATCGAATTTAGCAATATTTTGACGTTTATTATCCCCTTTTCCTTTATGTGACTTAAACAAAATATCATCGAATTAGGCAATATTTTGCCGTTTTCCACGTTTTTGTGAATTTTCAGTCTATGGGTATTAATTCATATATATACGATAAAAATGATGCAAACACATAATTGATTAGATAATAACCTTAAATACTTCATTTTCAATCAACTATTTGTTTCTCGTTAAAATACTGAGTAAGATATTGAAAAGGGGAGAAGTTCGGTTTTTATTGCATATATCGACGTTTCAGCCGGAATAGAGCGATTTTTGTGTACATCTTCCATCGGTAATATAAACGGAAAATCAGGAACATTTTAGTTAATACCAATTAAAACACATTGATTTTTATCATTTGTATTGGTAACAACACTGTCATATGTCTTTTCTTGGATCTAAATAATGCGAAACCTCGCTCTATGATTTGAAGTTAAAATCCTCATATATGGGTAAATATTGACTTTTTTCACGTTTTTCATGTAGTTTGATATAACGTAAATATATTCATTTTTACCAATATTTCGATACTATTTCATGTAGTATCACGATATGTGATTTGGCCTTCAAATCTCAGAATTTTGCATAATATTGAATTTTAAGCAAGTTTTCTTGCATTTTGTTTCGTACGAAAAATCATCGAATTTAGCAATATTTTGACGTTCATCATCCCCCTTTTCCTTTATGTGACTTAAACAAAATATCATCGAATTAGGCAATATTTTGCCGTTTTCCACGTTTTTGTGAATTTTCAGTCTATGGGTATTAATTCATATATATACGATAAAAATGATGCAAACACATAATTGATTAGATAATAACCTTAAATACTTCATTTTCAATCAACTATTTGTTTCTCGTTAAAATACTGAGTAAGATATTGAAAAGGGGAGAAGTTCGGTTTTTATTGCATATATCGACGTTTCAGCCGGAATAGAGCGATTTTTGTGTACATCTTCCATCGGTAATATAAACGGAAAATCAGGAACATTTTAGTTAATACCAATGAAAACACATTGATTTTTATCATTTGTATTGGTAACAACACTGTCATATGTCTTTTCTTGGATCTAAATAATGCGAAACCTCGCTCTATGATTTGAAGTTAAAATCCTCATATATGGTTAAATATTGACTTTTTTCACGTTTTTCATGTAGTTTGATATAACGTATATATATTCATTTTACCAATATTTCGATACTATTTCATGTAGTATCACGATATGTGATTTGGCCTTCAAATCTCAGAATTTCGCATAATATTGCATTTTAAGCAAGTTTTCTTGCCTTTTGTTTCGTACGAAAAATCATCGAATTTAGCAATATTTTGACGTTTATCATCCCCTTTTCCTTTATGTGACTTAAACAAAATATAATCGAATTAGGCAATATTTTGCCGTTTTCCACGTTTTTGTGAATTTTCAGTCTATGGATATTAATTCATATATATACGATAAAAATTATGCAAACACATAATTGATTAGATAATAACCTTAAATACTTCATTTTCAATCATCTATTTGTTTCTCGTTAAAATACTGAGTAAGATAATGAAAAGGGGAGAAGTTCGGTTTTTATTGCATATATCGACGTTTCAGCCGGATTAGAGCGGTTTTACGTGTACATCTTCCCTCGGTAATATAAACGGAAAATCAGGAACATTTTAGTTAATTCTAATGAAAACACATTGATTTTTAAATTTTTGTATTAGAAACAACATTGTCATATGTCTTTTCTTGGATCTAAATAATACGAAACCTCGCTCTATGATTTGAAGTTAAAATCCTCAAATATGGTTAAATAGTGACTTTTTTCACGTTTTTCATGTAGTTTGATACTACGTAAATATATTCATTTTTACCAATATTTCGATTCTATTTCATGTAGTATCACGATATGTGATTTGGCCTTCAAATCTCAGAATTTTGCATAATATTGAATTTTAAGCAAGTTTTCTTGCATTTTGTTTCGTACGAAAAATCATCGAATTTAGCAATATTTTGACGTTCATCATCCCCCTTTTCTTTTATGTGACTTAAACAAAATATCATCGAATTAGGCAATATTTTGCCGTTTTCCACGTTTTTGTGAATTTTCATGCTATGGGTATTAATTCATATATATACGATAAAAACTATGCAAACACATAATTGATTAGATAATAACCTTAAATACTTCATTTTCAATCAACTATTTGTTTCTCGTTAAAATACTGAGTAAGATATTGAAAAGGGGAGAAGTTCTGTTTTTATTACATATATCGACGTTTCAGCCGGAATAGAGCGATTTTCGTGTACATCTTCCATCGGTAATATAAACGGAAAATCAGGAACATTTTAGTTAATACCAATGAAAACACATTGATTTTTATCATTTGTATATGTAACAACACTGTCATATGTCTTTTCTTGGATCTAAATAATACGAAACCTCGCTCTATGATTTGAAGTTAAAATCCTCATATATGGTTAAATATTGACTTTTTTCACGTTTTTCATGTAGTTTGATATAACGTAAATATATTCATTTTTACCAATATTTCGATACTATTTCATGTAGTATCACGATATGTGATTTGGCCTTCAAATCTCAGAATTTCGCATAATATTGCATTTTAAGCAAGTTTTCTTGCCTTTTGTTTCGTACGAAAAATCATCGAATTTAGCAATATTTTGACGTTTATTATCCCCTTTTCCTTTATGTGACTTAAACAAAATATCATCGAATTAGGCAATATTTTGCCGTTTTCCACGTTTTTGTGAATTTTCAGTCTATGGGTATTAATTCATATATATACGATAAAAATGATGCAAACACATAATTGATTAGATAATAACCTTAAATACTTCATTTTCAATCAACTATTTGTTTCTCGTTAAAATACTGAGTAAGATATTGAAAAGGGGAGAAGTTCGGTTTTTATTGCATATATCGACGTTTCAGCCGGAATAGAGCGATTTTTGTGTACATCTTCCATCGGTAATATAAACGGAAAATCAGGAACATTTTAGTTAATACCAATTAAAACACATTGATTTTTATCATTTGTATTGGTAACAACACTGTCATATGTCTTTTCTTGGATCTAAATAATGCGAAACCTCGCTCTATGATTTGAAGTTAAAATCCTCATATATGGGTAAATATTGACTTTTTTCACGTTTTTCATGTAGTTTGATATAACGTAAATATATTCATTTTTACCAATATTTCGATACTATTTCATGTAGTATCACGATATGTGATTTGGCCTTCAAATCTCAGAATTTCGCATAATATTGCATTTTAAGCAAGTTTTCTTGCCTTTTGTTTCGTACGAAAAATCATCGAATTTAGCAATATTTTGACGTTTATCATCCCCTTTTCCTTTATGTGACTTAAACAAAATATCATCGAATTAGGCAATATTTTGCCGTTTTCCACGTTTTTGTGAATTTTCAGTCTATGGGTATTAATTCATATATATACGAAAAATATGATGCAAACACATAATTGATTAGATAATAACCTTAAATACTTCATTTTCAATCAACTATTTGTTTCTCGTTAAAATACTGAGTAAGATATTGAAAAGGGGAGAAGTTCGGTTTTTATTGCATATATCGACGTTTCAGCCGGATTAGAGCGGTTTTACGTGTACATCTTCCCTCGGTAATATAAACGGAAAATCAGGAACATTTTAGTTAATTCTAATGAAAACACATTGATTTTTAAATTTTTGTATTAGAAACAACATTGTCATATGTCTTTTCTTGGATCTAAATAATACGAAACCTCGCTCTATGATTTGAAGTTAAAATCCTCAAATATGGTTAAATAGTGACTTTTTTCACGTTTTTCATGTAGTTTGATACTACGTAAATATATTCATTTTTACCAATATTTCGATTCTATTTCATGTAGTATCACGATATGTGATTTGGCCTTCAAATCTCAGAATTTTGCATAATATTGAATTTTAAGCAAGTTTTCTTGCATTTTGTTTCGTACGAAAAATCATCGAATTTAGCAATATTTTGACGTTCATCATCCCCCTTTTCCTTTATGTGACTTAAACAAAATATCATCGAATTAGGCAATATTTTGCCGTTTTCCACGTTTTTGTGAATTTTCAGTCTATGGGTATTAATTCATATATATATGATAAAAATGATGCAAACACATAATTGATTAGATAATAACCTTAAATACTTCATTTTCAATCAACTATTTGTTTCTCGTTAAAATACTGAGTAAGATATTGAAAAGGGGAGAAGTTCGGTTTTTATTGCATATATCGACGTTTCAGCCGGAATAGAGCGATTTTTGTGTACATCTTCCATCGGTAATATAAACGGAAAATCAGGAACATTTTAGTTAATACCAATGAAAACACATTGATTTTTATCATTTGTATTGGTAACAACACTGTCATATGTCTTTTCTTGGATCTAAATAATGCGAAACCTCGCTCTATGATTTGAAGTTAAAATCCTCATATATGGTTAAATATTGACTTTTTTCACGTTTTTCATGTAGTTTGATATAACGTAAATATATTCATTTTTACCAATATTTCGATACTATTTCATGTAGTATCACGATATGTGATTTGGCCTTCAAATCTCAGAATTTCGCATAATATTGCATTTTAAGCAAGTTTTCTTGCCTTTTGTTTCGTACGAAAAATCATCGAATTTAGCAATATTTTGACGTTTATCATCCCCTTTTCCTTTATGTGACTTAAACAAAATATAATCGAATTAGGCAATATTTTGCCGTTTTCCACGTTTTTGTGAATTTTCAGTCTATGGATATTAATTCATATATATACGATAAAAATTATGCAAACACATAATTGATTAGATAATAACCGTAAATACTTCATTTTCAATCAACTATTTGTTTCTCGTTAAAATACTGAGTAAGATATTGAAAAGGAGAGAAGTTCGGTTTTTATTACATATATCGACGTTTCAGCCGGAATAGAGCGATTTTTGTGTACATCTTCCATCGGTAATATAAACGGAAAATCAGGAACATTTTAGTTAATACCAATTAAAACACATTGATTTTTATCATTTGTATTGGTAACAACACTGTCATATGTCTTTTCTTGGATCTAAATAATGCGAAACCTCGCTCTATGATTTGAAGTTAAAATCCTCATATATGGGTAAATATTGACTTTTTTCACGTTTTTCATGTAGTTTGATACTACGTAAATATATTCATTTTTACCAATATTTCGATTCTATTTCATGTAGTATCACGATATGTGATTTGGCCTTCAAATCTCAGAATTTTGCATAATATTGAATTTTAAGCAAGTTTTCTTGCATTTTGTTTCGTACGAAAAATCATCGAATTTAGCAATATTTTGACGTTCATCATCCCCCTTTTCTTTTATGTGACATAAACAAAATATCATCGAATTAGGCAATATTTTGCCGTTTTCCACGTTTTTGTGAATTTTCATGCTATGGGTATTAATTCATATATATACGATAAAAACTATGCAAACACATAATTGATTAGATAATAACCTTAAATACTTCATTTTCAATCAACTATTTGTTTCTCGTTAAAATACTGAGTAAGATATTGAAAAGGGGAGAAGTTCTGTTTTTATTACATATATCGACGTTTCAGCCGGAATAGAGCGATTTTCGTGTACATCTTCCATCGGTAATATAAACGGAAAATCAGGAACATTTTAGTTAATACCAATGAAAACACATTGATTTTTATCATTTGTATATGTAACAACACTGTCATATGTCTTTTCTTGGATCTAAATAATACGAAACCTCGCTCTATGATTTGAAGTTAAAATCCTCATATATGGTTAAATATTGACTTTTTTCACGTTTTTCATGTAGTTTGATATAACGTAAATATATTCATTTTTACCAATATTTCGATACTATTTCATGTAGTATCACGATATGTGATTTGGCCTTCAAATCTCAGAATTTCGCATAATATTGCATTTTAAGCAAGTTTTCTTGCCTTTTGTTTCGTACGAAAAATCATCGAATTTAGCAATATTTTGACGTTTATTATCCCCTTTTCCTTTATGTGACTTAAACAAAATATCATCGAATTAGGCAATATTTTGCCGTTTTCCACGTTTTTGTGAATTTTCAGTCTATGGGTATTAATTCATATATACGATAAAAATGATGCAAACACATAATTGATTAGATAATAACCTTAAATACTTCATTTTCAATCAACTATTTGTTTCTCGTTAAAATACTGAGTAAGATATTGAAAAGGGGAGAAGTTCGGTTTTTATTGCATATATCGACGTTTCAGCCGGAATAGAGCGATTTTTGTGTACATCTTCCATCGGTAATATAAACGGAAAATCAGGAACATTTTAGTTAATACCAATTAAAACACATTGATTTTTATCATTTGTATTGGTAACAACACTGTCATATGTCTTTTCTTGGATCTAAATAATGCGAAACCTCGCTCTATGATTTGAAGTTAAAATCCTCATATATGGGTAAATATTGACTTTTTTCACGTTTTTCATGTAGTTTGATATAACGTAAATATATTCATTTTTACCAATATTTCGATACTATTTCATGTAGTATCACGATATGTGATTTGGCCTTCAAATCTCAGAATTTCGCATAATATTGCATTTTAAGCAAGTTTTCTTGCCTTTTGTTTCGTACGAAAAATCATCGAATTTAGCAATATTTTGACGTTTATCATCCCCTTTTCCTTTATGTGACTTAAACAAAATATCATCGAATTAGGCAATATTTTGCCGTTTTCCACGTTTTTGTGAATTTTCAGTCTATGGGTATTAATTCATATATATACGATAAATATGATGCAAACACATAATTGATTAGATAATAACCTTAAATACTTCATTTTCAATCAACTATTTGTTTCTCGTTAAAATACTGAGTAAGATATTGAAAAGGGGAGAAGTTCGGTTTTTATTGCATATATCGACGTTTCAGCCGGAATAGAGCGATTTTTGTGTACATCTTCCATCGGTAATATAAACGGAAAATCAGGAACATTTTAGTTAATACCAATTAAAACACATTGATTTTTATCATTTGTATTGGTAACAACACTGTCATATGTCTTTTCTTGGATCTAAATAATGCGAAACCTCGCTCTATGATTTGAAGTTAAAATCCTCATATATGGGTAAATATTGACTTTTTTCACGTTTTTCATGTAGTTTGATATAACGTAAATATATTCATTTTTACCAATATTTCGATACTATTTCATGTAGTATCACGATATGTGATTTGGCCTTCAAATCTCAGAATTTCGCATAATATTGCATTTTAAGCAAGTTTTCTTGCCTTTTGTTTCGTACGAAAAATCATCGAATTTAGCAATATTTTGACGTTTATCATCCCCTTTTCCTTTATGTGACTTAAACAAAATATCATCGAATTAGGCAATATTTTGCCGTTTTCCACGTTTTTGTGAATTTTCAGTCTATGGGTATTAATTCATATATATACGATAAATATGATGCAAACACATAATTGATTAGATAATAACCTTAAATACTTCATTTTCAATCATCTATTTGTTTCTCGTTAAAATACTGAGTAAGATAATGAAAAGGGGAGAAGTTCGGTTTTTATTGCATATATCGACGTTTCAGCCGGATTAGAGCGGTTTTACGTGTACATCTTCCCTCGGTAATATAAACGGAAAATCAGGAACATTTTAGTTAATTCTAATGAAAACACATTGATTTTTAAATTTTTGTATTAGAAACAACATTGTCATATGTCTTTTCTTGGATCTAAATAATACGAAACCTCGCTCTATGATTTGAAGTTAAAATCCTCAAATATGGTTAAATAGTGACTTTTTTCACGTTTTTCATGTAGTTTGATACTACGTAAATATATTCATTTTTACCAATATTTCGATTCTATTTCATGTAGTATCACGATATGTGATTTGGCCTTCAAATCTCAGAATTTTGCATAATATTGAATTTTAAGCAAGTTTTCTTGCATTTTGTTTCGTACGAAAAATCATCGAATTTAGCAATATTTTGACGTTCATCATCCCCCTTTTCCTTTATGTGACTTAAACAAAATATCATCGAATTAGGCAATATTTTGCCGTTTTCCACGTTTTTGTGAATTTTCAGTCTATGGGTATTAATTCATATATATACGATAAAAACTATGCAAACACATAATTGATTAGATAATAACCTTAAATACTTCATTTTCAATCAACTATTTGTTTCTCGTTAAAATACTGAGTAAGATATTGAAAAGGGGAGAAGTTCTGTTTTTATTACATATATCGACGTTTCAGCCGGAATAGAGCGATTTTCGTGTACATCTTCCATCGGTAATATAAACGGAAAATCAGGAACATTTTAGTTAATACCAATTAAAACACATTGATTTTTATCATTTGTATTGGTAACAACACTGTCATATGTCTTTTCTTGGATCTAAATAATGCGAAACCTCGCTCTATGATTTGAAGTTAAAATCATCATATATGGGTAAATATTGACTTTTTTCACGTTTTTCATGTAGTTTGATATAACGTAAATATATTCATTTTTACCAATATTTCGATACTATTTCATGTAGTATCACGATATGTGATTTGGCCTTCAAATCTCAGAATTTCGCATAATATTGCATTTTAAGCAAGTTTTCTTGCCTTTTGTTTCGTACGAAAAATCATCGAATTTAGCAATATTTTGACGTTTATCATCCCCTTTTCCTTTATGTGACTTAAACAAAATATCATCGAATTAGGCAATATTTTGCCGTTTTCCACGTTTTTGTGAATTTTCAGTCTATGGGTATTAATTCATATATATACGATAAAAATGATGCAAACACATAATTGATTAGATAATAACCGTAAATACTTCATTTTCAGTCAACTATTTGTTTCTCGTTAAAATACTGAGTAAGATATTGAAAAGGAGAGAAGTTCGGTTTTTATTGCATATATCGACGTTTCAGCCGGAATAGAGCGATTTTTGTGTACATCTTCCATCGGTAATATAAACGGAAAATCAGGAACATTTTAGTTAATACCAATGAAAACACATTGATTTTTATCATTTGTATTGGTAACAACACTGTCATATGTCTTTTCTTGGATCTAAATAATGCGAAACCTCGCTCTATGATTTGAAGTTAAAATCCTCATATATGGTTAAATATTGACTTTTTTCACGTTTTTCATGTAGTTTGATATAACGTAAATATATTCATTTTTACCAATATTTCGATACTATTTCATGTAGTATCACGATATGTGATTTGGCCTTCAAATCTCAGAATTTCGCATAATATTGCATTTTAAGCAAGTTTTCTTGCCTTTTGTTTCGTACGAAAAATCATCGAATTTAGCAATATTTTGACGTTTATCATCCCCTATTCCTTTATGTGACTTAAACAAAATATCATCGAATTAGGCAATATTTTGCCGTTTTCCACGTTTTTGTGAATTTTCAGTCTATGGGTATTAATTCATATATATACGATAAAAATGATGCAAACACATAATTGATTAGATAATAACCTTAAATACTTCATTTTCAATCATCTATTTGTTTCTCGTTAAAATACTGAGTAAGATAATGAAAAGGGGAGAAGTTCGGTTTTTATTGCATATATCGACGTTTCAGCCGGATTAGAGCGGTTTTACGTGTACATCTTCCCTCGGTAATATAAACGGAAAATCAGGAACATTTTAGTTAATTCTAATGAAAACACATTGATTTTTAAATTTTTGTATTAGAAACAACATTGTCATATGTCTTTTCTTGAATCTAAATAATACGAAACCTCGCTCTATGATTTGAAGTTAAAATCCTCAAATATGGTTAAATAGTGACTTTTTTCACGTTTTTCATGTAGTTTGATACTACGTAAATATATTCATTTTTACCAATATTTCGATTCTATTTCATGTAGTATCACGATATGTGATTTGGCCTTCAAATCTCAGAATTTTGCATAATATTGCATTTTAAGCAAGTTTTCTTGCATTTTGTTTCGTACGAAAAATCATCGAATTTAGCAATATTTTGACGTTTATCATCCCATTTTCCTTTATGTGACTTAAACAAAATATAATCGAATTAGGCAATATTTTGCCGTTTTGTACGCTTTTGTGAATTTTCAGTCTATGGGTATTAATTCATATATATACGATAAAAACTATGCAAACACATAATTGATTAGATAATAACCTTAAATATTTCATTTTCAATCAACTATTTGTTTCTCGTTAAAATACTGAGTAAGATATTGAAAAGGGGAGAAGTTCTGTTTTTATTACATATATCGACGTTTCAGCCGGAATAGAGCGATTTTCGTGTACATCTTCCATCGGAAATATAAACGGAAAATCAGGAACATTTTAGTTAATACCAATTAAAACACATTGATTTTTATCATTTGTATTGGTAACAACACTGTCATATGTCTTTTCTTGGATCTAAATAATGCGAAACCTCGCTCTATGATTTGAAGTTAAAATCCTCATATATGGGTAAATATTGACTTTTTTCACGTTTTTCATGTAGTTTGATATAACGTAAATATATTCATTTTTACCAATATTTCGATACTATTTCATGTAGTATCACGATATGTGATTTGGCCTTCAAATCTCAGAATTTCGCATAATATTGCATTTTAAGCAAGTTTTCTTGCCTTTTGTTTCGTACGAAAAATCATCGAATTTAGCAATATTTTGACGTTTATCATCCCCTTTTCCTTTATGTGACTTAAACAAAATATCATCGAATTAGGCAATATTTTGCCGTTTTCCACGTTTTTGTGAATTTTCAGTCTATGGGTATTAATTCATATATATACGATAAAAATGATGCAAACACATAATTGATTAGATAATAACCTTAAATACTTCATTTTCAATCATCTATTTGTTTCTCGTTAAAATACTGAGTAAGATAATGAAAAGGGGAGAAGTTCGGTTTTTATTGCATATATCGACGTTTCAGCTGGATTAGAGCGGTTTTACGTGTACATCTTCCCTCGGTAATATAAACGGAAAATCAGGAACATTTTAGTTAATTCTAATGAAAACACATTGATTTTTAAATTTTTGTATTAGAAACAACATTGTCATATGTCTTTTCTTGGATCTAAATAATACGAAACCTCGCTCTATGATTTGAAGTTAAAATCCTCATATATGGTTAAATATTGACTTTTTTCACGTTTTTCATGTAGTTTGATATAACGTAAATATATTCATTTTTACCAATATTTCGATACTATTTCATGTAGTATCACGATATGTGATTTGGCCTTCAAATCTCAGAATTTCGCATAATATTGCATTTTAAGCAAGTTTTCTTGCCTTTTGTTTCGTACGAAAAATCATCGAATTTAGCAATATTTTGACGTTTATCATCCCCTTTTCCTTTATGTGACTTAAACAAAATATCATCGAATTAGGCAATATTTTGCCGTTTTCCACGTTTTTGTGAATTTTCAGTCTATGGGTATTAATTCATATATATACGATAAAAATGATGCAAACACATAATTGATTAGATAATAACCTTAAATACTTCATTTTCAATCAGCTATTTGTTTCTCGTTAAAATACTGAGTAAGATATTGAAAAGGGGAGAAGTTCGGTTTTTATTGCATATATCGACGTTTCAGCCGGAATAGAGCGATTTTTGTGTACATCTTCCATCGGTAATATAAACGGAAAATCAGGAACATTTTAGTTAATACCAATGAAAACACATTGATTTTTATCATTTGTATTGGTAACAACACTGTCATATGTCTTTTCTTGGATCTAAATAATGCGAAACCTCGCTCTATGATTTGAAGTTAAAATCCTCATATATGGTTAAATATTGACTTTTTTCACGTTTTTCATGTAGTTTGATATAACGTAAATATATTCATTTTTACCAATATTTCGATACTATTTCATGTAGTATCACGATATGTGATTTGGCCTTCAAATCTCAGAATTTCGCATAATATTGCATTTTAAGCAAGTTTTCTTGCCTTTTGTTTCGTACGAAAAATCATCGAATTTAGCAATATTTTGACGTTTATCATCCCCTATTCCTTTATGTGACTTAAACAAAATATCATCGAATTAGGCAATATTTTGCCGTTTTCCACGTTTTTGTGAATTTTCAGTCTATGGGTATTAATTCATATATATACGATAAAAATGATGCAAACACATAATTGATTAGATAATAACCTTAAATACTTCATTTTCAATCATCTATTTGTTTCTCGTTAAAATACTGAGTAAGATAATGAAAAGGGGAGAAGTTCGGTTTTTATTGCATATATCGACGTTTCAGCCGGATTAGAGCGGTTTTACGTGTACATCTTCCCTCGGTAATATAAACGGAAAATCAGGAACATTTTAGTTAATTCTAATGAAAACACATTGATTTTTAAATTTTTGTATTAGAAACAACATTGTCATATGTCTTTTCTTGAATCTAAATAATACGAAACCTCGCTCTATGATTTGAAGTTAAAATCCTCAAATATGGTTAAATAGTGACTTTTTTCACGTTTTTCATGTAGTTTGATACTACGTAAATATATTCATTTTTACCAATATTTCGATTCTATTTCATGTAGTATCACGATATGTGATTTGGCCTTCAAATCTCAGAATTTTGCATAATATTGCATTTTAAGCAAGTTTTCTTGCATTTTGTTTCGTACGAAAAATCATCGAATTTAGCAATATTTTGACGTTTATCATCCCATTTTCCTTTATGTGACTTAAACAAAATATAATCGAATTAGGCAATATTTTGCCGTTTTCTACGCTTTTGTGAATTTTCAGTCTATGGGTATTAATTCATTATATATACGACAAAAATGACGCAAACACATAATTGATTAGATAATAACCTTAAATACTTCATTTTCAATCATCTATTTGTTTCTCGTTAAAATACTGAGTAAGATAATGAAAAGGGGAGAAGTTCTGTTTTTATTGCATATATCGACGTTTCAGCCGGAATAGAGCGATTTTCGTGTACATCTTCCATCGGTAATATAAACGGAAAATCAGGAACATTTTAGTTAATACTAATGAAAAAAACATTGATTTTTATCATTTGTATTGGAAACAACATTGTCATATGTCTTTTCTTGGATCTAAATAATACGAAACCTCGCTCTATGATTTGAAGTTAAATTCCTCAAATATGGTTAAATAGTGACTTTTTTCACGTTTTTCATGTAGTTTGATACTACGTAAATATATTCATTTTTACCAATATTTAGATTCTATTTCATGTAGTAACACGACATGTGATTTGGCCTTCAAATCTCAGAATTTCGCATAATATTGCATTTTAAGCAAGTTTTCTTGCCTTTTGTTTCGTACGAAAAATCATCGAATTTAGCAATATTTTGACGTTTATCATCCCCTTTTCCTTTATTTGATTTAAACAAAATATCATCGAATTAGGCAATATTTTGCGGTTTTTCCACGTTTATGTGAATTTTCACTCTATGGGTATTATTTCATATATATACGATAAAAATTATGCAAACACATAATTGTTTAGATAATAACCTTAAATACTTCATTTTCAATCATCTATTTGTTTCTCGTAAAATACTGAGTAAGATATTGAAAAGGGGAGAAGTTCGGTTTTTATTGCATATATCGACGTTTCAGCCGGATTAGAGCGGTTTTACGTGTACATCTTCCCTCGGTAATATAAACGGAAAATCAGGAACATTTTAGTTAATTCTAATGAAAACACATTCATTTTTATTATTTGTGTTGGAAACAACATTGTCATATGTCTTTTCTTGGATCTAAATAATACGAAACCTCTCTCTATGATTTGAAGTTAAAATCCTCAAATATGGTTAAATAGTGACTTTTTTCACGTTTTTCATGTAGTTTGATACTACGTAAATATATTCATTTTTACCAATATTTCGATACTATTTCATGTAGTATCACGATATGTGATTTGGCCTTCAAATCTCAGAATTTCGCATAATATTGCATTTTAAGCAAGTTTTCTTGCCTTTTGTTTCGTACGAAAAATCATCGAATTAAGCAATATTTTGACGTTTATCATCCCCTTTTCCTTTATGTGACTTAAACAAAATATCATCGAATTAGACAATATTTTGCCGTTTTCCACGTTTTTGTGAATTTTCAGTCTATGGATATTAATTCATATATATACGATAAAAATTATGCAAACACATAATTGATTAGATAATAACCTTATATACTTCATTTTCAATCAACTATTTGTTTCTCGTTAAAATACTGAGTAAGATATTGAAAAGGTGAGAAGTTCTGTTTTTATTGCATATATCGACGTTTCAGCCGAATTAGAGCGGTTTTACGTGTACATCTTCCATCGGTAATATAAACGGAAAATCAGGAACATTTTAGTAAATACCAATGAAAACACATTGATTTTTAAATTTTTGTATTAGAAACAACATTGTCATATGTCTTTTCTTGGATCTAAATAATACGAAACCTCGCTCTATGATTTGAAGTTAAAATCCTCATATATGGTTAAATATTGACTTTTTTCACGTTTTTCATGTAGTTTGATATAACGTAAATATATTCATTTTTACCAATATTTCGATACTATTTCATGTAGTATCACGATATGTGATTTGGCCTTCAAATCTCAGAATTTCGCATAATATTGCATTTTAAGCAAGTTTTCTTGCCTTTTGTTTCGTACGAAAAATCATCGAATTTAGCAATATTTTGACGTTTATCATCCCCTTTTCCTTTATGTGACTTAAACAAAATATCATCGAATTAGGCAATATTTTGCCGTTTTCCACGTTTTTGTGAATTTTCAGTCTATGGGTATTAATTCATATATATACGATAAAAATGATGCAAACACATAATTGATTAGATAATAACCTTAAATACTTCATTTTCAATCAGCTATTTGTTTCTCGTTAAAATACTGAGTAAGATATTGAAAAGGGGAGAAGTTCGGTTTTTATTGCATATATCGACGTTTCAGCCGGAATAGAGCGATTTTTGTGTACATCTTCCATCGGTAATATAAACGGAAAATCAGGAACATTTTAGTTAATACCAATGAAAACACATTGATTTTTATCATTTGTATTGGTAACAACACTGTCATATGTCTTTTCTTGGATCTAAATAATGCGAAACCTCGCTCTATGATTTGAAGTTAAAATCCTCATATATGGTTAAATATTGACTTTTTTCACGTTTTTCATGTAGTTTGATATAACGTAAATATATTCATTTTTACCAATATTTCGATACTATTTCATGTAGTATCACGATATGTGATTTGGCCTTCAAATCTCAGAATTTCGCATAATATTGCATTTTAAGCAAGTTTTCTTGCCTTTTGTTTCGTACGAAAAATCATCGAATTTAGCAATATTTTGACGTTTATCATCCCCTATTCCTTTATGTGACTTAAACAAAATATCATCGAATTAGGCAATATTTTGCCGTTTTCCACGTTTTTGTGAATTTTCAGTCTATGGGTATTAATTCATATATATACGATAAAAATGATGCAAACACATAATTGATTAGATAATAACCTTAAATACTTCATTTTCAATCATCTATTTGTTTCTCGTTAAAATACTGAGTAAGATAATGAAAAGGGGAGAAGTTCGGTTTTTATTGCATATATCGACGTTTCAGCCGGATTAGAGCGGTTTTACGTGTACATCTTCCCTCGGTAATATAAACGGAAAATCAGGAACATTTTAGTTAATTCTAATGAAAACACATTGATTTTTAAATTTTTGTATTAGAAACAACATTGTCATATGTCTTTTCTTGAATCTAAATAATACGAAACCTCGCTCTATGATTTGAAGTTAAAATCCTCAAATATGGTTAAATAGTGACTTTTTTCACGTTTTTCATGTAGTTTGATACTACGTAAATATATTCATTTTTACCAATATTTCGATTCTATTTCATGTAGTATCACGATATGTGATTTGGCCTTCAAATCTCAGAATTTTGCATAATATTGCATTTTAAGCAAGTTTTCTTGCATTTTGTTTCGTACGAAAAATCATCGAATTTAGCAATATTTTGACGTTTATCATCCCATTTTCCTTTATGTGACTTAAACAAAATATAATCGAATTAGGCAATATTTTGCCGTTTTCTACGCTTTTGTGAATTTTCAGTCTATGGGTATTAATTCATTATATATACGACAAAAACGACGCAAACACATAATTGATTAGATAATAACCTTAAATACTTCATTTTCAATCATCTATTTGTTTCTCGTTAAAATACTGAGTAAGATAATGAAAAGGGGAGAAGTTCTGTTTTTATTGCATATATCGACGTTTCAGCCGGAATAGAGCGATTTTCGTGTACATCTTCCATCGGTAATATAAACGGAAAATCAGGAACATTTTAGTTAATACTAATGAAAAAAACATTGATTTTTATCATTTGTATTGGAAACAACATTGTCATATGTCTTTTCTTGGATCTAAATAATACGAAACCTCGCTCTATGATTTGAAGTTAAATTCCTCAAATATGGTTAAATAGTGACTTTTTTCACGTTTTTCATGTAGTTTGATACTACGTAAATATATTCATTTTTACCAATATTTAGATTCTATTTCATGTAGTAACACGACATGTGATTTGGCCTTCAAATCTCAGAATTTCGCATAATATTGCATTTTAAGCAAGTTTTCTTGCCTTTTGTTTCGTACGAAAAATCATCGAATTTAGCAATATTTTGACGTTTATCATCCCCTTTTCCTTTATTTGATTTAAACAAAATATCATCGAATTAGGCAATATTTTGCGGTTTTTCCACGTTTATGTGAATTTTCACTCTATGGGTATTATTTCATATATATACGATAAAAATTATGCAAACACATAATTGTTTAGATAATAACCTTAAATACTTCATTTTCAATCATCTATTTGTTTCTCGTAAAATACTGAGTAAGATATTGAAAAGGGGAGAAGTTCGGTTTTTATTGCATATATCGACGTTTCAGCCGGATTAGAGCGGTTTTACGTGTACATCTTCCCTCGGTAATATAAACGGAAAATCAGGAACATTTTAGTTAATTCTAATGAAAACACATTCATTTTTATTATTTGTGTTGGAAACAACATTGTCATATGTCTTTTCTTGGATCTAAATAATACGAAACCTCTCTCTATGATTTGAAGTTAAAATCCTCAAATATGGTTAAATAGTGACTTTTTTCACGTTTTTCATGTAGTTTGATACTACGTAAATATATTCATTTTTACCAATATTTCGATACTATTTCATGTAGTATCACGATATGTGATTTGGCCTTCAAATCTCAGAATTTCGCATAATATTGCATTTTAAGCAAGTTTTCTTGCCTTTTGTTTCGTACGAAAAATCATCGAATTAAGCAATATTTTGACGTTTATCATCCCCTTTTCCTTTATGTGACTTAAACAAAATATCATCGAATTAGACAATATTTTGCCGTTTTCCACGTTTTTGTGAATTTTCAGTCTATGGATATTAATTCATATATACGATAAAAATTATGCAAACACATAATTGATTAGATAATAACCTTATATACTTCATTTTCAATCAACTATTTGTTTCTCGTTAAAATACTGAGTAAGATATTGAAAAGGTGAGAAGTTCTGTTTTTATTGCATATATCGACGTTTCAGCCGAATTAGAGCGGTTTTACGTGTACATCTTCCATCGGTAATATAAACGGAAAATCAGGAACATTTTAGTAAATACCAATGAAAACACATTGATTTTTAAATTTTTGTATTAGAAACAACATTGTCATATGTCTTTTCTTGGATCTAAATAATACGAAACCTCGCTCTATGATTTGAAGTTAAAATCCTCATATATGGTTAAATATTGACTTTTTTCACGTTTTTCATGTAGTTTGATATAACGTAAATATATTCATTTTTACCAATATTTCGATACTATTTCATGTAGTATCACGATATGTGATTTGGCCTTCAAATCTCAGAATTTCGCATAATATTGCATTTTAAGCAAGTTTTCTTGCCTTTTGTTTCGTACGAAAAATCATCGAATTTAGCAATATTTTGACGTTTATCATCCCCTTTTCCTTTATGTGACTTAAACAAAATATCATCGAATTAGGCAATATTTTGCCGTTTTCCACGTTTTTGTGAATTTTCAGTCTATGGGTATTAATTCATATATATACGATAAAAATGATGCAAACACATAATTGATTAGATAATAACCTTAAATACTTCATTTTCAATCAGCTATTTGTTTCTCGTTAAAATACTGAGTAAGATATTGAAAAGGGGAGAAGTTCGGTTTTTATTGCATATATCGACGTTTCAGCCGGAATAGAGCGATTTTTGTGTACATCTTCCATCGGTAATATAAACGGAAAATCAGGAACATTTTAGTTAATACCAATGAAAACACATTGATTTTTATCATTTGTATTGGTAACAACACTGTCATATGTCTTTTCTTGGATCTAAATAATGCGAAACCTCGCTCTATGATTTGAAGTTAAAATCCTCATATATGGTTAAATATTGACTTTTTTCACGTTTTTCATGTAGTTTGATATAACGTAAATATATTCATTTTTACCAATATTTCGATACTATTTCATGTAGTATCACGATATGTGATTTGGCCTTCAAATCTCAGAATTTCGCATAATATTGCATTTTAAGCAAGTTTTCTTGCCTTTTGTTTCGTACGAAAAATCATCGAATTTAGCAATATTTTGACGTTTATCATCCCCTATTCCTTTATGTGACTTAAACAAAATATCATCGAATTAGGCAATATTTTGCCGTTTTCCACGTTTTTGTGAATTTTCAGTCTATGGGTATTAATTCATATATATACGATAAAAATGATGCAAACACATAATTGATTAGATAATAACCTTAAATACTTCATTTTCAATCATCTATTTGTTTCTCGTTAAAATACTGAGTAAGATAATGAAAAGGGGAGAAGTTCGGTTTTTATTGCATATATCGACGTTTCAGCCGGATTAGAGCGGTTTTACGTGTACATCTTCCCTCGGTAATATAAACGGAAAATCAGGAACATTTTAGTTAATTCTAATGAAAACACATTGATTTTTAAATTTTTGTATTAGAAACAACATTGTCATATGTCTTTTCTTGAATCTAAATAATACGAAACCTCGCTCTATGATTTGAAGTTAAAATCCTCAAATATGGTTAAATAGTGACTTTTTTCACGTTTTTCATGTAGTTTGATACTACGTAAATATATTCATTTTTACCAATATTTCGATTCTATTTCATGTAGTATCACGATATGTGATTTGGCCTTCAAATCTCAGAATTTTGCATAATATTGCATTTTAAGCAAGTTTTCTTGCATTTTGTTTCGTACGAAAAATCATCGAATTTAGCAATATTTTGACGTTTATCATCCCATTTTCCTTTATGTGACTTAAACAAAATATAATCGAATTAGGCAATATTTTGCCGTTTTCTACGCTTTTGTGAATTTTCAGTCTATGGGTATTAATTCATTATATATACGACAAAAATGACGCAAACACATAATTGATTAGATAATAACCTTAAATACTTCATTTTCAATCATCTATTTGTTTCTCGTTAAAATACTGAGTAAGATAATGAAAAGGGGAGAAGTTCTGTTTTTATTGCATATATCGACGTTTCAGCCGGAATAGAGCGATTTTCGTGTACATCTTCCATCGGTAATATAAACGGAAAATCAGGAACATTTTAGTTAATACTAATGAAAAAAACATTGATTTTTATCATTTGTATTGGAAACAACATTGTCATATGTCTTTTCTTGGATCTAAATAATACGAAACCTCGCTCTATGATTTGAAGTTAAATTCCTCAAATATGGTTAAATAGTGACTTTTTTCACGTTTTTCATGTAGTTTGATACTACGTAAATATATTCATTTTTACCAATATTTAGATTCTATTTCATGTAGTAACACGACATGTGATTTGGCCTTCAAATCTCAGAATTTCGCATAATATTGCATTTTAAGCAAGTTTTCTTGCCTTTTGTTTCGTACGAAAAATCATCGAATTTAGCAATATTTTGACGTTTATCATCCCCTTTTCCTTTATTTGATTTAAACAAAATATCATCGAATTAGGCAATATTTTGCGGTTTTTCCACGTTTATGTGAATTTTCACTCTATGGGTATTATTTCATATATATACGATAAAAATTATGCAAACACATAATTGTTTAGATAATAACCTTAAATACTTCATTTTCAATCATCTATTTGTTTCTCGTAAAATACTGAGTAAGATATTGAAAAGGGGAGAAGTTCGGTTTTTATTGCATATATCGACGTTTCAGCCGGATTAGAGCGGTTTTACGTGTACATCTTCCCTCGGTAATATAAACGGAAAATCAGGAACATTTTAGTTAATTCTAATGAAAACACATTCATTTTTATTATTTGTGTTGGAAACAACATTGTCATATGTCTTTTCTTGGATCTAAATAATACGAAACCTCTCTCTATGATTTGAAGTTAAAATCCTCAAATATGGTTAAATAGTGACTTTTTTCACGTTTTTCATGTAGTTTGATGCTACGTAAATATATTCATTTTTACCAATATTTCGATACTATTTCATGTAGTATCACGATATGTGATTTGGCCTTCAAATCTCAGAATTTCGCATAATATTGCATTTTAAGCAAGTTTTCTTGCCTTTTGTTTCGTACGAAAAATCATCGAATTAAGCAATATTTTGACGTTTATCATCCCCTTTTCCTTTATGTGACTTAAACAAAATATCATCGAATTAGACAATATTTTGCCGTTTTCCACGTTTTTGTGAATTTTCAGTCTATGGATATTAATTCATATATATACGATAAAAATTATGCAAACACATAATTGATTAGATAATAACCTTAAATACTTCATTTTCAATCAACTATTTGTTTCTCGTTAAAATACTGAGTAAGATATTGAAAAGGTGAGAAGTTCTGTTTTTATTGCATATATCGACGTTTCAGCCGAATTAGAGCGGTTTTACGTGTACATCTTCCATCGGTAATATAAACGGAAAATCAGGAACATTTTAGTAAATACCAATGAAAACACATTGATTTTTATCATTTGTATTGGTAACAACACTGTCATATGTCTTTTCTTGGATCTAAATAATGCGAAACCTCGCTCTATGATTTGAAGTTAAAATCCTCATATATGGTTAAATATTGACTTTTTTCACGTTTTTCATGTAGTTTGATATAACGTAAATATATTCATTTTTACCAATATTTCGATACTATTTCATGTAGTATCACGATATGTGATTTGGCCTTCAAATCTCAGAATTTCGCATAATATTGCATTTTAAGCAAGTTTTCTTGCCTTTTGTTTCGTACGAAAAATCATCGAATTGAGCAATATTTTGACGTTTATCATCCCCTTTTCCTTTATGTGACTTAAACAAAATATCATCGAATTAGGCAATATTTTGCCGTTTTCCACGTTTTTGTGAATTTTCAGTCTATGGGTATTAATTCATATATATACGACAAAAATGATGCAAACACATAATTGATTAGATAATAACCTTAAATACTTCATTTTCAATCATCTATTTGTTTCTCGTTAAAATACTGAGTAAGATAATGAAAAGGGGAGAAGTTCGGTTTTTATTGCATATATCGACGTTTCAGCCGGATTAGAGCGGTTTTACGTGTACATCTTCCCTCGGTAATATAAACGGAAAATCAAGAACATTTTAGTTAATTCTAATGAAAACACATTGATTTTTATAATTTGTATTGGAAACAACATTGTCATATGTCTATTCTTGGATCTAAATAATACGAAACCTCGCTCTATGATTTGAAGTTAAAATCCTCAAATATGGTTAAATATTGACTTTTTTCACGTTTTTCATGTAGTTTGATATTACGTAAATATATTAATTTTTACCAATATTTCGATACTATTTCATGTAGTATCACGGTATGGGATTTGGCCTTCAAATCTCAGAATTTCGCATAATATTGCATTTTAAGCAAGTTTTCTTGCCTTTTGTTTCGTACGAAAAATCATCGAATTTAGCAATATTTTGACGTTTATCATCCCCTTTTCCTTTATGTGACTTAAACAAAATATCATCGAATTAGGCAATATTTTGCCGTTTTCCACGTTTCTGTGAATTTTCAGTCTATGGGTATTAATTCATATATATACGATAAAAATTATGCAAACACATAATTGATTAGATAATAACCTTAAATACTTCATTTTCAATCAACTATTTGTTTCTCGTTAAAATACTGAGTAAGATATTGAAAAGGGGAGAAGTTCTGTTTTTATTGCATATATCGACGTTTCAGCCGAATTAGAGCGGTTTTACGTGTACATCTTCCATCGGTAATATAAACGGAAAATCAGGAACATTTTAGTAAATACCAATGAAAACACATTGATTTTTATCATTTGTATTGGTAACAACACTGTCATATGTCTTTTCTTGGATCTAAATAATGCGAAACCTCGCTCTATGATTTGAAGTTAAAATCCTCATATATGGTTAAATATTGACTTTTTTCACGTTTTTCATGTAGTTTGATATAACGTAAATATATTCATTTTTACCAATATTTCGATACTATTTCATGTAGTATCACGATATGTGATTTGGCCTTCAAATCTCAGAATTTCGCATAATATTGCATTTTAAGCAAGTTTTCTTGCCTTTTGTTTCGTACGAAAAATCATCGAATTTAGCAATATTTTGACGTTTATCATCCCCTTTTCCTTTATGTGACTTAAATAAAAAAATTATCATCGAATTAGGCAATATTTTGCCGTTTGCACGTTTTTGTGAATTTTCAGTCTATGGGTATTAATTCATATATATACGATAAAAATGATGCAAACACATAATTGATTAGATAATAACCTTAAATACTTCATTTTCAATCATCTATTTGTTTCTCGTTAAAATACAGAGTAAGATAATGAAAAGGGGAGAAGTTCGGTTTTTATTGCATATATCGACGTTTCAGCCGGATTAGAGCGGTTTTACGTATACATCTTCCCTCGGTAATATAAACGGAAAATCAAGAACATTTTAGTTAATTCTAATGAAAACACATTGATTTTTATAATTTGTATTGGAAACAACATTGTCATATGTCTATTCTTGGATCTAAATAATACGAAACCTCGCTCTATGATTTGAAGTTAAAATCCTCAAATATGGTTAAATATTGACTTTTTTCACGTTTTTCATGTAGTTTGATATTACGTAAATATATTAATTTTTACCAATATTTCGATACTATTTCATGTAGTATCACGATATGGGATTTGGCCTTCAAATATCAGAATTTCGCATAATATTGCATTTTAAGCAAGTTTTCTTGCCTTTTGTTTCGTACGAAAAATCATCGAATTTAGCAATATTTTGACGTTTATCATCCCCTATTCCTTTATGTGACTTAAACAAAATATCATCGAATTAGGCAATATTTTGCCGTTTTCCACGTTTTTGTGAATTTTCAGTCTATGGGTATTAATTCATATATATACGATAAAAATGATGCAAACACATAATTGATTAGATAATAACCTTAAATACTTCATTTTCAATCATCTATTTGTTTCTCGTTAAAATACTGAGTAATATAATGAAAAGGGGAGAAGTTCGGTTTTTATTGCATATATCGACGTTTCAGCCGGATTAGAGCGGTTTTACGTGTACATCTTCCCTCGGTAATATAAACGGAAAATCAGGAACATTTTAGTTAATTCTAATGAAAACACATTGATTTTTAAATTTTTGTATTAGAAACAACATTGTCATATGTCTTTTCTTGAATCTAAATAATACGAAACCTCGCTCTATGATTTGAAGTTAAAATCCTCAAATATGGTTAAATAGTGACTTTTTTCACGTTTTTCATGTAGTTTGATACTACGTAAATATATTCATTTTTACCAATATTTCGATTCTATTTCATGTAGTATCACGATATGTGATTTGGCCTTCAAATCTCAGAATTTTGCATAATATTGCATTTTAAGCAAGTTTTCTTGCATTTTGTTTCGTACGAAAAATCATCGAATTTAGCAATATTTTGACGTTTATCATCCCATTTTCCTTTATGTGACTTAAACAAAATATAATCGAATTAGGCAATATTTTGCCGTTTTCTACGCTTTTGTGAATTTTCAGTCTATGGGTATTAATTCATTATATATACGACAAAAATGACGCAAACACATAATTGATTAGATAATAACCTTAAATACTTCATTTTCAATCATCTATTTGTTTCTCGTTAAAATACTGAGTAAGATAATGAAAAGGGGAGAAGTTCTGTTTTTATTGCATATATCGACGTTTCAGCCGGAATAGAGCGATTTTCGTGTACATCTTCCATCGGTAATATAAACGGAAAATCAGGAACATTTTAGTTAATACTAATGAAAAAAACATTGATTTTTATCATTTGTATTGGAAACAACATTGTCATATGTCTTTTCTTGGATCTAAATAATACGAAACCTCGCTCTATGATTTGAAGTTAAATTCCTCAAATATGGTTAAATAGTGACTTTTTTCACGTTTTTCATGTAGTTTGATACTACGTAAATATATTCATTTTTACCAATATTTAGATTCTATTTCATGTAGTAACACGACATGTGATTTGGCCTTCAAATCTCAGAATTTCGCATAATATTGCATTTTAAGCAAGTTTTCTTGCCTTTTGTTTCGTACGAAAAATCATCGAATTTAGCAATATTTTGACGTTTATCATCCCCTTTTCCTTTATTTGATTTAAACAAAATATCATCGAATTAGGCAATATTTTGCGGTTTTTCCACGTTTATGTGAATTTTCACTCTATGGGTATTATTTCATATATATACGATAAAAATTATGCAAACACATAATTGTTTAGATAATAACCTTAAATACTTCATTTTCAATCATCTATTTGTTTCTCGTAAAATACTGAGTAAGATATTGAAAAGGGGAGAAGTTCGGTTTTTATTGCATATATCGACGTTTCAGCCGGATTAGAGCGGTTTTACGTGTACATCTTCCCTCGGTAATATAAACGGAAAATCAGGAACATTTTAGTTAATTCTAATGAAAACACATTCATTTTTATTATTTGTGTTGGAAACAACATTGTCATATGTCTTTTCTTGGATCTAAATAATACGAAACCTCTCTCTATGATTTGAAGTTAAAATCCTCAAATATGGTTAAATAGTGACTTTTTTCACGTTTTTCATGTAGTTTGATACTACGTAAATATATTCATTTTTACCAATATTTCGATACTATTTCATGTAGTATCACGATATGTGATTTGGCCTTCAAATCTCAGAATTTCGCATAATATTGCATTTTAAGCAAGTTTTCTTGCCTTTTGTTTCGTACGAAAAATCATCGAATTAAGCAATATTTTGACGTTTATCATCCCCTTTTCCTTTATGTGACTTAAACAAAATATCATCGAATTAGACAATATTTTGCCGTTTTCCACGTTTTTGTGAATTTTCAGTCTATGGATATTAATTCATATATATACGATAAAAATTATGCAAACACATAATTGATTAGATAATAACCTTATATACTTCATTTTCAATCAACTATTTGTTTCTCGTTAAAATACTGAGTAAGATATTGAAAAGGTGAGAAGTTCTGTTTTTATTGCATATATCGACGTTTCAGCCGAATTAGAGCGGTTTTACGTGTACATCTTCCATCGGTAATATAAACGGAAAATCAGGAACATTTTAGTAAATACCAATGAAAACACATTGATTTTTAAATTTTTGTATTAGAAACAACATTGTCATATGTCTTTTCTTGGATCTAAATAATACGAAACCTCGCTCTATGATTTGAAGTTAAAATCCTCATATATGGTTAAATATTGACTTTTTTCACGTTTTTCATGTAGTTTGATATAACGTAAATATATTCATTTTTACCAATATTTCGATACTATTTCATGTAGTATCACGATATGTGATTTGGCCTTCAAATCTCAGAATTTCGCATAATATTGCATTTTAAGCAAGTTTTCTTGCCTTTTGTTTCGTACGAAAAATCATCGAATTTAGCAATATTTTGACGTTTATCATCCCCTTTTCCTTTATGTGACTTAAACAAAATATCATCGAATTAGGCAATATTTTGCCGTTTTCCACGTTTTTGTGAATTTTCAGTCTATGGGTATTAATTCATATATATACGATAAAAATGATGCAAACACATAATTGATTAGATAATAACCTTAAATACTTCATTTTCAATCAGCTATTTGTTTCTCGTTAAAATACTGAGTAAGATATTGAAAAGGGGAGAAGTTCGGTTTTTATTGCATATATCGACGTTTCAGCCGGAATAGAGCGATTTTTGTGTACATCTTCCATCGGTAATATAAACGGAAAATCAGGAACATTTTAGTTAATACCAATGAAAACACATTGATTTTTATCATTTGTATTGGTAACAACACTGTCATATGTCTTTTCTTGGATCTAAATAATGCGAAACCTCGCTCTATGATTTGAAGTTAAAATCCTCATATATGGTTAAATATTGACTTTTTTCACGTTTTTCATGTAGTTTGATATAACGTAAATATATTCATTTTTACCAATATTTCGATACTATTTCTTGTAGTATCACGATATGTGATTTGGCCTTCAAATCTCAGAATTTCGCATAATATTGCATTTTAAGCAAGTTTTCTTGCCTTTTGTTTCGTACGAAAAATCATCGAATTTAGCAATATTTTGACGTTTATCATCCCCTATTCCTTTATGTGACTTAAACAAAATATCATCGAATTAGGCAATATTTTGCCGTTTTCCACGTTTTTGTGAATTTTCAGTCTATGGGTATTAATTCATATATATACGATAAAAATGATGCAAACACATAATTGATTAGATAATAACCTTAAATACTTCATTTTCAATCATCTATTTGTTTCTCGTTAAAATACTGAGTAAGATAATGAAAAGGGGAGAAGTTCGGTTTTTATTGCATATATCGACGTTTCAGCCGGATTAGAGCGGTTTTACGTGTACATCTTCCCTCGGTAATATAAACGGAAAATCAGGAACATTTTAGTTAATTCTAATGAAAACACATTGATTTTTAAATTTTTGTATTAGAAACAACATTGTCATATGTCTTTTCTTGAATCTAAATAATACGAAACCTCGCTCTATGATTTGAAGTTAAAATCCTCAAATATGGTTAAATAGTGACTTTTTTCACGTTTTTCATGTAGTTTGATACTACGTAAATATATTCATTTTTACCAATATTTCGATTCTATTTCATGTAGTATCACGATATGTGATTTGGCCTTCAAATCTCAGAATTTTGCATAATATTGCATTTTAAGCAAGTTTTCTTGCATTTTGTTTCGTACGAAAAATCATCGAATTTAGCAATATTTTGACGTTTATCATCCCATTTTCCTTTATGTGACTTAAACAAAATATAATCGAATTAGGCAATATTTTGCCGTTTTCTACGCTTTTGTGAATTTTCAGTCTATGGGTATTAATTCATTATATATACGACAAAAATGACGCAAACACATAATTGATTAGATAATAACCTTAAATACTTCATTTTCAATCATCTATTTGTTTCTCGTTAAAATACTGAGTAAGATAATGAAAAGGGGAGAAGTTCTGTTTTTATTGCATATATCGACGTTTCAGCCGGAATAGAGCGATTTTCGTGTACATCTTCCATCGGTAATATAAACGGAAAATCAGGAACATTTTAGTTAATACTAATGAAAAAAACATTGATTTTTATCATTTGTATTGGAAACAACATTGTCATATGTCTTTTCTTGGATCTAAATAATACGAAACCTCGCTCTATGATTTGAAGTTAAATTCCTCAAATATGGTTAAATAGTGACTTTTTTCACGTTTTTCATGTAGTTTGATACTACGTAAATATATTCATTTTTACCAATATTTAGATTCTATTTCATGTAGTAACACGACATGTGATTTGGCCTTCAAATCTCAGAATTTCGCATAATATTGCATTTTAAGCAAGTTTTCTTGCCTTTTGTTTCGTACGAAAAATCATCGAATTTAGCAATATTTTGACGTTTATCATCCCCTTTTCCTTTATTTGATTTAAACAAAATATCATCGAATTAGGCAATATTTTGCGGTTTTTCCACGTTTATGTGAATTTTCACTCTATGGGTATTATTTCATATATATACGATAAAAATTATGCAAACACATAATTGTTTAGATAATAACCTTAAATACTTCATTTTCAATCATCTATTTGTTTCTCGTAAAATACTGAGTAAGATATTGAAAAGGGGAGAAGTTCGGTTTTTATTGCATATATCGACGTTTCAGCCGGATTAGAGCGGTTTTACGTGTACATCTTCCCTCGGTAATATAAACGGAAAATCAGGAACATTTTAGTTAATTCTAATGAAAACACATTCATTTTTATTATTTGTGTTGGAAACAACATTGTCATATGTCTTTTCTTGGATCTAAATAATACGAAACCTCTCTCTATGATTTGAAGTTAAAATCCTCAAATATGGTTAAATAGTGACTTTTTTCACGTTTTTCATGTAGTTTGATACTACGTAAATATATTCATTTTTACCAATATTTCGATACTATTTCATGTAGTATCACGATATGTGATTTGGCCTTCAAATCTCAGAATTTCGCATAATATTGCATTTTAAGCAAGTTTTCTTGCCTTTTGTTTCGTACGAAAAATCATCGAATTAAGCAATATTTTGACGTTTATCATCCCCTTTTCCTTTATGTGACTTAAACAAAATATCATCGAATTAGACAATATTTTGCCGTTTTCCACGTTTTTGTGAATTTTCAGTCTATGGATATTAATTCATATATATACGATAAAAATTATGCAAACACATAATTGATTAGATAATAACCTTAAATACTTCATTTTCAATCAACTATTTGTTTCTCGTTAAAATACTGAGTAAGATATTGAAAAGGTGAGAAGTTCTGTTTTTATTGCATATATCGACGTTTCAGCCGAATTAGAGCGGTTTTACGTGTACATCTTCCATCGGTAATATAAACGGAAAATCAGGAACATTTTAGTAAATACCAATGAAAACACATTGATTTTTATCATTTGTATTGGTAACAACACTGTCATATGTCTTTTCTTGGATCTAAATAATGCGAAACCTCGCTCTATGATTTGAAGTTAAAATCCTCATATATGGTTAAATATTGACTTTTTTCACGTTTTTCATGTAGTTTGATATAACGTAAATATATTCATTTTTACCAATATTTCGATACTATTTCATGTAGTATCACGATATGTGATTTGGCCTTCAAATCTCAGAATTTCGCATAATATTGCATTTTAAGCAAGTTTTCTTGCCTTTTGTTTCGTACGAAAAATCATCGAATTGAGCAATATTTTGACGTTTATCATCCCCTTTTCCTTTATGTGACTTAAACAAAATATCATCGAATTAGGCAATATTTTGCCGTTTTCCACGTTTTTGTGAATTTTCAGTCTATGGGTATTAATTCATATATATACGACAAAAATGATGCAAACACATAATTGATTAGATAATAACCTTAAATACTTCATTTTCAATCATCTATTTGTTTCTCGTTAAAATACTGAGTAAGATAATGAAAAGGGGAGAAGTTCGGTTTTTATTGCATATATCGACGTTTCAGCCGGATTAGAGCGGTTTTACGTGTACATCTTCCCTCGGTAATATAAACGGAAAATCAAGAACATTTTAGTTAATTCTAATGAAAACACATTGATTTTTATAATTTGTATTGGAAACAACATTGTCATATGTCTATTCTTGGATCTAAATAATACGAAACCTCGCTCTATGATTTGAAGTTAAAATCCTCAAATATGGTTAAATATTGACTTTTTTCACGTTTTTCATGTAGTTTGATATTACGTAAATATATTAATTTTTACCAATATTTCGATACTATTTCATGTAGTATCACGGTATGGGATTTGGCCTTCAAATCTCAGAATTTCGCATAATATTGCATTTTAAGCAAGTTTTCTTGCCTTTTGTTTCGTACGAAAAATCATCGAATTTAGCAATATTTTGACGTTTATCATCCCCTTTTCCTTTATGTGACTTAAACAAAATATCATCGAATTAGGCAATATTTTGCCGTTTTCCACGTTTCTGTGAATTTTCAGTCTATGGGTATTAATTCATATATATACGATAAAAATTATGCAAACACATAATTGATTAGATAATAACCTTAAATACTTCATTTTCAATCAACTATTTGTTTCTCGTTAAAATACTGAGTAAGATATTGAAAAGGGGAGAAGTTCTGTTTTTATTGCATATATCGACGTTTCAGCCGAATTAGAGCGGTTTTACGTGTACATCTTCCATCGGTAATATAAACGGAAAATCAGGAACATTTTAGTAAATACCATTGAAAACACATTGATTTTTATCATTTGTATTGGTAACAACACTGTCATATGTCTTTTCTTGGATCTAAATAATGCGAAACCTCGCTCTATGATTTGAAGTTAAAATCCTCATATATGGTTAAATATTGACTTTTTTCACGTTTTTCATGTAGTTTGATATAACGTAAATATATTCATTTTTACCAATATTTCGATACTATTTCATGTAGTATCACGATATGTGATTTGGCCTTCAAATCTCAGAATTTCGCATAATATTGCATTTTAAGCAAGTTTTCTTGCCTTTTGTTTCGTACGAAAAATCATCGAATTTAGCAATATTTTGACGTTTATCATCCCCTTTTCCTTTATGTGACTTAAACAAAATATCATCGAATTAGGCAATATTTTGCCGTTTGCACGTTTTTGTGAATTTTCAGTCTATGGGTATTAATTCATATATATACGATAAAAATGATGCAAACACATAATTGATTAGATAATAACCTTAAATACTTCATTTTCAATCATCTATTTGTTTCTCGTTAAAATACAGAGTAAGATAATGAAAAGGGGAGAAGTTCGGTTTTTATTGCATATATCGACGTTTCAGCCGGATTAGAGCGGTTTTACGTGTACATCTTCCCTCGGTAATATAAACGGAAAATCAAGAACATTTTAGTTAATTCTAATGAAAACACATTGATTTTTATAATTTGTATTGGAAACAACATTGTCATATGTCTATTCTTGGATCTAAATAATACGAAACCTCGCTCTATGATTTGAAGTTAAAATCCTCAAATATGGTTAAATATTGACTTTTTTCACGTTTTTCATGTAGTTTGATATTACGTAAATATATTAATTTTTACCAATATTTCGATACTATTTCATGTAGTATCACGATATGGGATTTGGCCTTCAAATATCAGAATTTCGCATAATATTGCATTTTAAGCAAGTTTTCTTGCCTTTTGTTTCGTACGAAAAATCATCGAATTTAGCAATATTTTGACGTTTATCATCCCCTTTTCCTTTATGTGACTTGAACAAAATATCATCGAATTAGGCAATATTTTGCCGTTTTCCACGTTTTTGTGAATTTTCAGTCTATGGGTAATAATTCATATATATACGATAAAAATTATGCAAACACATAATTGATTAGATAATAACCTTAAATACTTCATTTTCAATCAACTATTTGTTTCTCGTTAAAATACTGAGTAAGATATTGAAAAGGGGAGAAGTTCTGTTTTTATTGCATATATCGACGTTTCAGCCGGAATAGAGTGATTTTCGTGTACATCTTCCATCGGTAATATAAACGGAAAATCAGTAACATTTTAGTTAATACCAATGAAAACACACACATTGATTTTTATCATTTGTATTGGTAACAACACTGTCATATGTCTTTTCTTGGATCTAAATAATACGAAACCTCGCTCTATGATTTGAAGTTAAAATCCTCATATATGGTTAAATATTGACTTTTTTCATGATTTTCATGTAGTTTGATATAACGTAAAAATATTCATTTTTTCCAATATTTCGATACTATTTCATGTAGTATCACGATATGTGATTTGGCCTTCAAATCTCAGAATTTCGCATAATATTGCATTTTAAGCAAGTTTTCTTGCCTTTTGTTTCGTACGAAAAATCATCGAATTTAGCAATATTTTGACGTTTATCATCCCCTTTTCCTTTATGTGACTTAAACATAATATCATCGAATTAGGCAATATTTTGCCGTTTTCCACGTTTTTGTGAATTTTCAGTCTATGGGTATTAATTCATATATATACGATAAAAATGATGCAAACCCATAATTGATTTGATAATAACCTTAAATACTTCATTTTCAATCATCTATTTGTTCTCGTTAAAATACTGAGTAAGATATTGAAAAGGGAAGAAGTTCGGTTTTTATTGCTTATATCGACGTTTCAGCCGGATTAGAGCGGTTTTACGTGTACATCTTTCCTCGGTAATATAAACGGAAAATCAGGAACATTTTAGTTAATTCTAATGAAAACACATTGATTTTTATCATTTGTATTGGAAACAACATTGTCATATGTCTATTCTTGGATCTAAATAATACGAAACCTCGCTCTATGATTTGAAGTTAAAATCCTCAAATATGGTTAAATATTGACTTTTTTCACGTTTTTCATGTAGTTTGATATTACGTAAATATATTAATTTTTACCAATATTTCGATACTATTTCATGTAGTATCACGGTATGGGATTTGGCCTTCAAATCTCAGAATTTCGCATAATATTGCATTTTAAGCAAGTTTTCTTGCCTTTTGTTTCGTACGAAAAATCATCGAATTTAGCAATATTTTGACGTTTATCATCCCCTTTTCCTTTATGTGACTTAAACAAAATATCATCGAATTAGGCAATATTTTGCCGTTTTCCACGTTTCTGTGAATTTTCAGTCTATGGGTATTAATTCATATATATACGATAAAAATTATGCAAACACATAATTGATTAGATAATAACCTTAAATACTTCATTTTCAATCAACTATTTGTTTCTCGTTAAAATACTGAGTAAGATATTGAAAAGGGGAGAAGTTCTGTTTTTATTGCATATATCGACGTTTCAGCCGAATTAGAGCGGTTTTACGTGTACATCTTCCATCGGTAATATAAACGGAAAATCAGGAACATTTTAGTAAATACCAATGAAAACACATTGATTTTTATCATTTGTATTGGTAACAACACTGTCATATGTCTTTTCTTGGATCTAAATAATGCGAAACCTCGCTCTATGATTTGAAGTTAAAATCCTCATATATGGTTAAATATTGACTTTTTTCACGTTTTTCATGTAGTTTGATATAACGTAAATATATTCATTTTTACCAATATTTCGATACTATTTCATGTAGTATCACGATATGTGATTTGGCCTTCAAATCTCAGAATTTCGCATAATATTGCATTTTAAGCAAGTTTTCTTGCCTTTTGTTTCGTACGAAAAATCATCGAATTTAGCAATATTTTGACGTTTATCATCCCCTTTTCCTTTATGTGACTTAAACAAAATATCATCGAATTAGGCAATATTTTGCCGTTTTCTACGTTTTTGTGAATTTTCAGTCTATGGGTATTAATTCATATATATACGATAAAAATGATGCAAACACATAATTGATTAGATAATAACCTTAAATACTTCATTTTCAATCATCTATTTGTTTCTCGTTAAAATACAGAGTAAGATAATGAAAAGGGGAGAAGTTCGGTTTTTATTGCATATATCGACGTTTCAGCCGGATTAGAGCGGTTTTACGTGTACATCTTCCCTAGGTAATATAAACGGAAAATCAAGAACATTTTAGTTAATTCTAATGAAAACACATTGATTTTTATAATTTGTATTGGAAACAACATTGTCATATGTCTATTCTTGGATCTAAATAATACGAAACCTCGCTCTATGATTTGAAGTTAAAATCCTCAAATATGGTTAAATATTGACTTTTTTCACGTTTTTCATGTAGTTTGATATTACGTAAATATATTAATTTTTACCAATATTTCGATACTATTTCATGTAGTATCACGATATGGGATTTGGCCTTCAAATCTCAGAATTTCGCATAATATTGCATTTTAAGCAAGTTTTCTTGCCTTTTGTTTCGTACGAAAAATCATCGAACTTAGCAATATTTTGACGTTTATCATCCCCTTTTCCTTTATGTGACTTGAACAAAATATCATCGAATTAGGCAATATTTTGCCGTTTTCCACGTTTTTGTGAATTTTCAGTCTATGGGTATTAATTCATATATATACGATAAAAATTATGCAAACACATAATTGATTAGATAATAACCTTAAATACTTCATTTTCAATCAACTATTTGTTTCTCGTTAAAATACTGAGTAAGATATTGAAAAGGGGAGAAGTTCTGTTTTTATTGCATATATCGACGTTTCAGCCGGAATAGAGTGATTTTCGTGTACATCTTCCATCGGTAATATAAACGGAAAATCAGTAACATTTTAGTTAATACCAATGAAAACACACACATTGATTTTTATCATTTGTATTGGTAACAACACTGTCATATGTCTTTTCTTGGATCTAAATAATACGAAACCTCGCTCTATGATTTGAAGTTAAAATCCTCATATATGGTTAAATATTGACTTTTTTCATGATTTTCATGTAGTTTGATATAACGTAAAAATATTCATTTTTTCCAATATTTCGATACTATTTCATGTAGTATCACGATATGTGATTTGGCCTTCAAATCTCAGAATTTCGCATAATATTGCATTTTAAGCAAGTTTTCTTGCCTTTTGTTTCGTACGAAAAATCATCGAATTTAGCAATATTTTGACGTTTATCATCCCCTTTTCCTTTATGTGACTTAAACAGAATATCATCGAATTAGGCAATATTTTGCCGTTTTCCACGTTTTTGTGAATTTTCAGTCTATGGGTATTAATTCATATATATACGATAAAAATGATGCAAACCCATAATTGATTTGATAATAACCTTAAATACTTCATTTTCAATCATCTATTTGTTCTCGTTAAAATACTGAGTAAGATATTGAAAAGGGAAGAAGTTCGGTTTTTATTGCATATATCGACGTTTAAGCCGGATTAGAGCGGTTTTACGTGTACATCTTTCCTCGGTAATATAAATGGAAAATCAGGAACATTTTAGTTAATTCTAATGAAAACACATTGATTTTTATCATTTGTATTGGAAACAACATTGTCATATGTCTATTCTTGGATCTAAATAATACGAAACCTCGCTCTATGATTTGAAGTTAAAATCCTCAAATATGGTTAAATATTGACTTTTTTCACGTTTTTCATGTAGTTTGATATTACGTAAATATATTCATTTTTACCAATATTTCGATACTATTTCATGTAGTATCACGATATGTGATTTGGCCTTCAAATCTCAGAATTTCGCATAATATTGCATTTTAAGCAAGTTTTCTTGCCTTTTGTTTCGTACGGAAAATCATCGAATTTAGCAATATTTTGACGTTTATCATCCCCTTTTCCTTTATGTGACTTAAACAAAATATCATCGAATTAGGCAATATTTTGCCGTTTTCCACGTTTTTGTGAATTTTCAGTCTATGGGTATTAATTCATATATATACGATAAAAATGATGCAAACACATAATTGATTAGATAATAACCTTAAATACTTCATTTTCAATCATCTATTTGTTTCTCGTTAAAATACAGAGTAAGATAATGAAAAGGGGAGAAGTTCGGTTTTTATTGCATATATCGACGTTTCAGCCGGATTAGAGCGGTTTTACGTGTACATCTTCCCTCGGTAATATAAACGGAAAATCAAGAACATTTTAGTTAATTCTAATGAAAACACATTGATTTTTATAATTTGTATTGGAAACAACATTGTCATATGTCTATTCTTGGATCTAAATAATACGAAACCTCGCTCTATGATTTGAAGTTAAAATCCTCAAATATGGTTAAATATTGACTTTTTTCACGTTTTTCATGTAGTTTGATATTACGTAAATATATTCATTTTTACCAATATTTCGATACTATTTCATGTAGTATCACGATATGGGATTTGGCCTTCAAATCTCAGAATTTCGCATAATATTGCATTTTAAGCAAGTTTTCTTGCCTTTTGTTTCGTACGAAAAATCATCGAATTTAGCAATATTTTGACGTTTATCATCCCCTTTTCCTTTATGTGACTTGAACAAAATATCATCGAATTAGGCAATATTTTGCCGTTTTCCACGTTTTTGTGAATTTTCAGTCTATGGGTATTAATTCATATATATACGATAAAAATTATGCAAACACATAATTGATTAGATAATAACCTTAAATACTTCATTTTCAATCATCTATTTGTTTCTCGTTAAAATACAGAGTAAGATAATGAAAAGGGGAGAAGTTCGGTTTTTATTGCATATATCGACGTTTCAGCCGGATTACAGCGGTTTTACGTGTACATCTTCCCTCGGTAATATAAACGGAAAATCAAGAACATTTTAGTTAATTCTAATGAAAACACATTGATTTTTATAATTTGTATTGGAAACAACATTGTCATATGTCTATTCTTGGATCTAAATAATACGAAACCTCGCTCTATGATTTGAAGTTAAAATCCTCAAATATGGTTAAATATTGACTTTTTTCACGTTTTTCATGTAGTTTGATATTACGTAAATATATTAATTTTTACCAATATTTCGATACTATTTCATGTAGTATCACGATATGGGATTTGGCCTTCAAATCTCAGAATTTCGCATAATATTGCATTTTAAGCAAGTTTTCTTGCCTTTTGTTTCGTACGAAAAATCATCGAATTTAGCAATATTTTGACGTTTATCATCCCCTTTTCCTTTATGTGACTTGAACAAAATATCATCGAATTAGGCAATATTTTGCCGTTTTCCACGTTTTTGTGAATTATCAGTCTATGGGTATTAATTCATATATATACGATAAAAATTATGCAAACACATAATTGATTAGATAATAACCTTAAATACTTCATTTTCAATCAACTATTTGTTTCTCGTTAAAATACTGAGTAAGATATTGAAAAGGGGAGAAGTTCTGTTTTTATTGCATATATCGACGTTTCAGCCGGATTAGAGCGGTTTTACGTGTACATCTTTCCTCGGTAATATAAACGGAAAATCAGGAACATTTTAGTTAATTCTAATGAAAACACATTGATTTTTATCATTTGTATTGGAAACAACATTGCCATATGTCTATTCTTGGATCTAAATAATACGAAACCTCGCTCTATGATTTGAAGTTAAAATCCTCAAATATGGTTAAATATTGACTTTTTTCACGTTTTTCATGTAGTTTGATATTACGTAAATATATTCATTTTTACCAATATTTCGATACTATTTCGTGTAGTATCACGATATGTGATTTGGCCTTCAAATCTCAGAATTTCGCATAATATTGCATTTTAAGCAAGTTTTCTTGCCTTTTGTTTCGTACGAAAAATCATCGAATTTAGCAATATTTTGACGTTTATCATCCCCTTTTCCTTTATGTGACTTAAACAAAATATCATCGAATTAGGCAATATTTTGCCGTTTTCCACGTTTCTGTGAATTTTCAGTCTATGGGTATTAATTCATATATATACGATAAAAATTATGCAAACACATAATTGATTAGATAATAACCTTAAATACTTCATTTTCAATCAACTATTTGTTTCTCGTTAAAATACTGAGTAAGATATTGAAAAGGGGAGAAGTTCTGTTTTTATTGCATATATCGACGTTTCAGCCGAATTAGAGCGGTTTTACGTGTACATCTTCCATCGGTAATATAAACGGAAAATCAGGAACATTTTAGTAAATACCAATGAAAACACATTGATTTTTATCATTTGTATTGGTAACAACACTGTCATATGTCTTTTCTTGGATCTAAATAATGCGAAACCTCGCTCTATGATTTGAAGTTAAAATCCTCATATATGGTTAAATATTGACTTTTTTCACGTTTTTCATGTAGTTTGATATAACGTAAATATATTCATTTTTACCAATATTTCGATACTATTTCACGTAGTATCACGATATGTGATTTGGCCTTCAAATCTCAGAATTTCGCATAATATTGCATTTTAAGCAAGTTTTCTTGCCTTTTGTTTCGTACGAAAAATCATCGAATTTAGCAATATTTTGACGTTTATCATCCCCTTTTCCTTTATGTGACTTAAACAAAATATCATCGAATTAGGCAATATTTTGCCGTTTTCCACGTTTTTGTGAATTTTCAGTCTATGGGTATTAATTCATATATATACGATAAAAATGATGCAAACACATAATTGATTAGATAATAACCTTAAATACTTCATTTTCAATCATCTATTTGTTTCTCGTTAAAATACAGAGTAAGATAATGAAAAGGGGAGAAGTTCGGTTTTTATTGCATATATCGACGTTTCAGCCGGATTAGAGCGGTTTTACGTGTACATCTTCCCTCGGTAATATAAACGGAAAATCAAGAACATTTTAGTTAATTCTAATGAAAACACATTGATTTTTATAATTTGTATTGGAAACAACATTGTCATATGTCTATTCTTGGATCTAAATAATACGAAACCTCGCTCTATGATTTGAAGTTAAAATCCTCAAATATGGTTAAATATTGACTTTTTTCACGTTTTTCATGTAGTTTGATATTACGTAAATATATTAATTTTTACCAATATTTCGATACTATTTCATGTAGTATCACGATATAGGATTTGGCCTTCAAATCTCAGAATTTCGCATAATATTGCATTTTAAGCAAGTTTTCTTGCCTTTTGTTTCGTACGAAAAATCATCGAATTTAGCAATATTTTGACGTTTATCATCCCCTTTTCCTTTATGTGACTTGAACAAAATATAATCGAATTAGGCAATATTTTGCCGTTTTCCACGTTTTTGTGAATTTTCAGTCTATGGGTATTAATTCATATATATACGATAAAAATTATGCAAACACATAATTGATTAGATAATAACCTTAAATACTTCATTTTCAATCAACTATTTGTTTCTCGTTAAAATACTGAGTAAGATATTGAAAAGGGGAGAAGTTCTGTTTTTATTGCATATATCGACGTTTCAGCCGGAATAGAGTGATTTTACGTGTACATCTTCCATCGGTAATATAAACGGAAAATCAGTAACATTTTAGTTAATACCTAATGAAAACACATTGATTTTTATCATTTGTATTGGTAACAACACTGTCATATGTCTATTCTTGGATCTAAATAATACGAAACCTCGCTCTATGATTTGAAGTTAAAATCCTCATATATGGTTAAATATTGACTTTTTTCACTGATTTTTCATGTAGTTTGATATTACGTAAATATATTCATTTTTACCAATATTTCGATACTATTTCATGTAGTATCACGATATGTGATTTGGCCTTCAAATCTCAGAATTTCGCATAATATTGCATTTTAAGCAAGTTTTCTTGCCTTTTGTTTCGTACGAAAAATCATCGAATTTAGCAATATTTTGACGTTTATCATCCCCTTTTCCTTTATGTGACTTGAACAGAATATCATCGAATTAGGCAATATTTTGCCGTTTTCCACGTTTTTGTGAATTATCAGTCTATGGGTATTAATTCATATATATACGATAAAAATTATGCAAACACATAATTGATTAGATAATAACCTTAAATACTTCATTTTCAATCAATCTATTTGTTCTCGTTAAAATACTGAGTAAGATATTGAAAAGGGGAGAAGTTCTGTTTTTATTGCATATATCGACGTTTCAGCCGGATTAGAGCGGTTTTACGTGTACATCTTTCCTCGGTAATATAAACGGAAAATCAGGAACATTTTAGTTAATTCTAATGAAAACACATTGATTTTTATCATTTGTATTGGAAACAACACTTGCCATATGTCTATTCTTGGATCTAAATAATACGAAACCTCGCTCTATGATTTGAAGTTAAAATCCTCAAATATGGTTAAATATAGACTTTTTTCACGTTTTTCATGTAGTTTGATATTAACGTAAATATATTCATTTTTACCAATATTTCGATACTATTTCAGTGTAGTATCACGATATGTGATTTGGCCTTCAAATCTCAGAATTTCGCATAATATTGCATTTTAAGCAAGTTTTCTTGCCTTTTGTTTCGTACGAAAAATCATCGAATTTAGCAATATTTTGACGTTTATCATCCCCTTTTCCTTTATGTGACTTAAACAAAATATCATCGAATTAGGCAATATTTTGCCGTTTTCCACGTTTCTGTGAATTTTCAGTCTATGGGTATTAATTCATATATATACGATAAAAATTATGCAAACACATAATTGATTAGATAATAACCTTAAATACTTCATTTTCAATCAACTATTTGTTTCTCGTTAAAATACTGAGTAAGATATTGAAAAGGGGAGAAGTTCTGTTTTTATTGCATATATCGACGTTTCAGCCGAATTAGAGCGGTTTTACGTGTACATCTTCCATCGGTAATATAAACGGAAAATCAGGAACATTTTAGTAAATACCAATGAAAACACATTGATTTTTATCATTTGTATTGGTAACAACACTGTCATATGTCTTTTCTTGGATCTAAATAATGCGAAACCTCGCTCTATGATTTGAAGTTAAAATCCTCATATATGGTTAAATATTGACTTTTTTCACGTTTTTCATGTAGTTTGATATAACGTAAATATATTCATTTTTACCAATATTTCGATACTATTTCACGTAGTATCACGATATGTGATTTGGCCTTCAAATCTCAGAATTTCGCATAATATTGCATTTTAAGCAAGTTTTCTTGCCTTTTGTTTCGTACGAAAAATCATCGAATTTAGCAATATTTTGACGTTTATCATCCCCTTTTCCTTTATGTGACTTAAACAAAATATCATCGAATTAGGCAATATTTTGCCGTTTTCCACGTTTTTGTGAATTTTCAGTCTATGGGTATTAATTCATATATATACGATAAAAATGATGCAAACACATAATTGATTAGATAATAACCTTAAATACTTCATTTTCAATCATCTATTTGTTTCTCGTTAAAATACAGAGTAAGATAATGAAAAGGGGAGAAGTTCGGTTTTTATTGCATATATCGACGTTTCAGCCGGATTAGAGCGGTTTTACGTGTACATCTTCCCTCGGTAATATAAACGGAAAATCAAGAACATTTTAGTTAATTCTAATGAAAACACATTGATTTTTATAATTTGTATTGGAAACAACATTGTCATATGTCTATTCTTGGATCTAAATAATACGAAACCTCGCTCTATGATTTGAAGTTAAAATCCTCAAATATGGTTAAATATTGACTTTTTTCACGTTTTTCATGTAGTTTGATATTACGTAAATATATTAATTTTTACCAATATTTCGATACTATTTCATGTAGTATCACGATATAGGATTTGGCCTTCAAATCTCAGAATTTCGCATAATATTGCATTTTAAGCAAGTTTTCTTGCCTTTTGTTTCGTACGAAAAATCATCGAATTTAGCAATATTTTGACGTTTATCATCCCCTTTTCCTTTATGTGACTTGAACAAAATATAATCGAATTAGGCAATATTTTGCCGTTTTCCACGTTTTTGTGAATTTTCAGTCTATGGGTATTAATTCATATATATACGATAAAAATTATGCAAACACATAATTGATTAGATAATAACCTTAAATACTTCATTTTCAATCAACTATTTGTTTCTCGTTAAAATACTGAGTAAGATATTGAAAAGGGGAGAAGTTCTGTTTTTATTGCATATATCGACGTTTCAGCCGGAATAGAGTGATTTTCGTGTACATCTTCCATCGGTAATATAAACGGAAAATCAGTAACATTTTAGTTAATACCAATGAAAACACATTGATTTTTATCATTTGTATTGGTAACAACACTGTCATATGTCTTTTCTTGGATCTAAATAATACGAAACCTCGCTCTATGATTTGAAGTTAAAATCCTCATATATGGTTAAATATTGACTTTTTTCATGATTTTCATGTAGTTTGATATAACGTAAAAATATTCATTTTTTCCAATATTTCGATACTATTTCATGTAGTATCACGATATGTGATTTGGCCTTCAAATCTCAGAATTTCGCATAATATTGCATTTTAAGCAAGTTTTCTTGCCTTTTGTTTCGTACGAAAAATCATCGAATTTAGCAATATTTTGACGTTTATCATCCCCTTTTCCTTTATGTGACTTAAACAGAATATCATCGAATTAGGCAATATTTTGCCGTTTTCCACGTTTTTGTGAATTTTCAGTCTATGGGTATTAATTCATATATATACGATAAAAATGATGCAAACCCATAATTGATTTGATAATAACCTTAAATACTTAATTTTCAATCATCTATTTGTTCTCGTTAAAATACTGAGTAAGATATTGAAAAGGGAAGAAGTTCGGTTTTTATTGCATATATCGACGTTTCAGCCGGATTAGAGCGGTTTTACGTGTACATCTTTCCTCGGTAATATAAACGGAAAATCAGGAACATTTTAGTTAATTCTAATGAAAACACATTGATTTTTATCATTTGTATTGGAAACAACACTGTCATATGTCTTTTCTTGGATCTAAATAATACGAAACCTCGCTCTATGATTTGAAGTTAAAATCCTCATATATGGTTAAATATAGACTTTTTTCATGTTTTTCATGTAGTTTGATATAACGTAAAAATATTCATTTTTTCCAATATTTCGATACTATTTCATGTAGTATCACGATATGTGATTTGGCCTTCAAATCTCAGAATTTCGCATAATATTGCATTTTAAGCAAGTTTTCTTGCCTTTTGTTTCGTACGAAAAATCATCGAATTTAGCAATATTTTGACGTTTATCATCCCCTTTTCCTTTATGTGACTTAAACAGAATATCATCGAATTAGGCAATATTTTGCCGTTTTCCACGTTTTTGTGAATTTTCAGTCTATGGGTATTAATTCATATATATACGATAAAAATGATGCAAACCCATAATTGATTTGATAATAACCTTAAATACTTAATTTTCAATCATCTATTTGTTCTCGTTAAAATACTGAGTAAGATATTGAAAAGGGAAGAAGTTCGGTTTTTATTGCATATATCGACGTTTCAGCCGGATTAGAGCGGTTTTACGTGTACATCTTTCCTCGGTAATATAAACGGAAAATCAGGAACATTTTAGTTAATTCTAATGAAAACACATTGATTTTTATCATTTGTATTGGAAACAACATTGTCATATGTCTATTCTTGGATCTAAATAATACGAAACCTCGCTCTATGATTTGAAGTTAAAATCCTCAAATATGGTTAAATATTGACTTTTTTCACGTTTTTCATGTAGTTTGATATTACGTAAATATATTCATTTTTACCAATATTTCGATACTATTTCATGTAGTATCACGATATGTGATTTGGCCTTCAAATCTCAGAATTTCGCATAATATTGCATTTTAAGCAAGTTTTCTTGCCTTTTGTTTCGTACGAAAAATCATCGAATTTAGCAATATTTTGACGTTTATCATCCCCTTTTCCTTTATGTGACTTAAACAAAATATCATCGAATTAGGCAATATTTTGCCGTTTTCCACGTTTTTGTGAATTTTCAGTCTATGGGTATTAATTCATATATATACGATAAAAATAATGCAAACACATAATTGATTAGATAATAACCTTAAATACTTCATTTTCAATCATCTATTTGTTTCTCGTTAAAATACAGAGTAAGATAATGAAAAGGGGAGAAGTTCGGTTTTTATTGCATATATCGACGTTTCAGCCGGATTAGAGCGGTTTTACGTGTACATCTTCCCTCGGTAATATAAACGGAAAATCAAGAACATTTTAGTTAATTCTAATGAAAACACATTGATTTTTATAATTTGTATTGGAAACAACATTGTCATATGTCTATTCTTGGATCTAAATAATACGAAACCTCGCTCTATGATTTGAAGTTAAAATCCTCAAATATGGTTAAATATTGACTTTTTTCACGTTTTTCATGTAGTTTGATATTACGTAAATATATTAATTTTTACCAATATTTCGATACTATTTCATGTAGTATCACGATATGGGATTTGGCCTTCAAATCTCAGAATTTCGCATAATATTGCATTTTCAGCAAGTTTTCTTGCCTTTTGTTTCGTACGAAAAATCATCGAATTTAGCAATATTTTGACGTTTATCATCCCCTTTTCCTTTATGTGACTTGAACAAAATATCATCGAATTAGGCAATATTTTGCCGTTTTCCACGTTTTTGTGAATTTTCAGTCTATGGGTATTAATTCATATATATACGATAAAAATTATGCAAACACATAATTGATTAGATAATAACCTTAAATACTTCATTTTCAATCAACTATTTGTTTCTCGTTAAAATACTGAGTAAGATATTGAAAAGGGGAGAAGTTCTGTTTTTATTGCATATATCGACGTTTCAGCCGGATTAGAGCGGTTTTACGTGTACATCTTTCCTCGGTAATATAAACGGAAAATCAGGAACATTTTAGTTAATTCTAATGAAAACACATTGATTTTTATCATTTGTATTGGAAACAACATTGTCATATGTCTATTCTTGGATCTAAATAATACGAAACCTCGCTCTATGATTTGAAGTTAAAATCCTCAAATATGGTTAAATATTGACTTTTTTCACGTTTTTCATGTAGTTTGATATTACGTAAATATATTCATTTTTACCAATATTTCGATACTATTTCGTGTAGTATCACGATATGTGATTTGGCCTTCAAATCTCAGAATTTCGCATAATATTGCATTTTAAGCAAGTTTTCTTGCCTTTTGTTTCGTACGAAAAATCATCGAATTTAGCAATATTTTGACGTTTATCATCCCCTTTTCCTTTATGTGACTTAAACAAAATATCATCGAATTAGGCAATATTTTGCCGTTTTCCACGTTTCTGTGAATTTTCAGTCTATGGGTATTAATTCATATATATACGATAAAAATTATGCAAACACATAATTGATTAGATAATAACCTTAAATACTTCATTTTCAATCAACTATTTGTTTCTCGTTAAAATACTGAGTAAGATATTGAAAAGGGGAGAAGTTCTGTTTTTATTGCATATATCGACGTTTCAGCCGAATTAGAGCGGTTTTACGTGTACATCTTCCATCGGTAATATAAACGGAAAATCAGGAACATTTTAGTAAATACCAATGAAAACACATTGATTTTTATCATTTGTATTGGTAACAACACTGTCATATGTCTTTTCTTGGATCTAAATAATGCGAAACCTCGCTCTATGATTTGAAGTTAAAATCCTCATATATGGTTAAATATTGACTTTTTTCACGTTTTTCATGTAGTTTGATATAACGTAAATATATTCATTTTTACCAATATTTCGATACTATTTCACGTAGTATCACGATATGTGATTTGGCCTTCAAATCTCAGAATTTCGCATAATATTGCATTTTAAGCAAGTTTTCTTGCCTTTTGTTTCGTACGAAAAATCATCGAATTTAGCAATATTTTGACGTTTATCATCCCCTTTTCCTTTATGTGACTTAAACAAAATATCATCGAATTAGGCAATATTTTGCCGTTTTCCACGTTTTTGTGAATTTTCAGTCTATGGGTATTAATTCATATATATACGATAAAAATGATGCAAACACATAATTGATTAGATAATAACCTTAAATACTTCATTTTCAATCATCTATTTGTTTCTCGTAAAAATACAGAGTAAGATAATGAAAAGGGGAGAAGTTCGGTTTTTATTGCATATATCGACGTTTCAGCCGGATTAGAGCGGTTTTACGTGTACATCATCCCTCGGTAATATAAACGGAAAATCAAGAACATTTTAGTTAATTCTAATGAAAACACATTGATTTTTATAATTTGTATTGGAAACAACATTGTCATATGTCTATTCTTGGATCTAAATAATACGAAACCTCGCTCTATGATTTGAAGTTAAAATCCTCAAATATGGTTAAATATTGACTTTTTTCACGTTTTTCATGTAGTTTGATATTACGTAAATATATTAATTTTTACCAATATTTCGATACTATTTCATGTAGTATCACGATATAGGATTTGGCCTTCAAATCTCAGAATTTCGCATAATATTGCATTTTAAGCAAGTTTTCTTGCCTTTTGTTTCGTACGAAAAATCATCGAATTTAGCAATATTTTGACGTTTATCATCCCCTTTTCCTTTATGTGACTTGAACAAAATATCATCGAATTAGGCAATATTTTGCCGTTTTCCACGTTTTTGTGAATTTTCAGTCTATGGGTATTAATTCATATATATACGATAAAAATTATGCAAACACATAATTGATTAGATAATAACCTTAAATACTTCATTTTCAATCAACTATTTGTTTCTCGTTAAAATACTGAATAAGATATTGAAAAGGGGAGAAGTTCTGTTTTTATTGCATATATCGACGTTTCAGCCGGAATAGAGTGATTTTCGTGTACATCTTCCATCGGTAATATAAACGGAAAATCAGTAACATTTTAGTTAATACCAATGAAAACACATTGATTTTTATCATTTGTATTGGTAACAACACTGTCATATGTCTTTTCTTGGATCTAAATAATACGAAACCTCGCTCTATGATTTGAAGTTAAAATCCTCATATATGGTTAAATATTGACTTTTTTCATGTTTTTCATGTAGTTTGATATAACGTAAAAATATTCATTTTTTCCAATATTTCGATACTATTTCATGTAGTATCACGATATGTGATTTGGCCTTCAAATCTCAGAATTTCGCATAATATTGCATTTTAAGCAAGTTTTCTTGCCTTTTGTTTCGTACGAAAAATCATCGAATTTAGCAATATTTTGACGTTTATCATCCCCTTTTCCTTTATGTGACTTAAACAGAATATCATCGAATTAGGCAATATTTTGCCGTTTTCCACGTTTTTGTGAATTTTCAGTCTATGGGTATTAATTCATATATATACGATAAAAATTATGCAAACACATAATTGATTAGATAATAACCTTAAATACTTCATTTTCAATCAACTATTTGTTTCTCGTTAAAATACTGAGTAAGATATTGAAAAGGGGAGAAGTTCTGTTTTTATTGCATATATCGACGTTTCAGCCGAATTAGAGCGGTTTTACGTGTACATCTTCCATCGGTAATATAAACGGAAAATCAGGAACATTTTAGTAAATACCAATGAAAACACATTGATTTTTATCATTTGTATTGGTAACAACACTGTCATATGTCTTTTCTTGGATCTAAATAATGCGAAACCTCGCTCTATGATTTGAAGTTAAAATCCTCATATATGGTTAAATATTGACTTTTTTCACGTTTTTCATGTAGTTTGATATAACGTAAATATATTCATTTTTACCAATATTTCGATACTATTTCACGTAGTATCACGATATGTGATTTGGCCTTCAAATCTCAGAATTTCGCATAATATTGCATTTTAAGCAAGTTTTCTTGCCTTTTGTTTCGTACGAAAAATCATCGAATTTAGCAATATTTTGACGTTTATCATCCCCTTTTCCTTTATGTGACTTAAACAAAATATCATCGAATTAGGCAATATTTTGCCGTTTTCCACGTTTTTGTGAATTTTCAGTCTATGGGTATTAATTCATATATATACGATAAAAATGATGCAAACACATAATTGATTAGATAATAACCTTAAATACTTCATTTTCAATCATCTATTTGTTTCTCGTAAAAATACAGAGTAAGATAATGAAAAGGGGAGAAGTTCGGTTTTTATTGCATATATCGACGTTTCAGCCGGATTAGAGCGGTTTTACGTGTACATCATCCCTCGGTAATATAAACGGAAAATCAAGAACATTTTAGTTAATTCTAATGAAAACACATTGATTTTTATAATTTGTATTGGAAACAACATTGTCATATGTCTATTCTTGGATCTAAATAATACGAAACCTCGCTCTATGATTTGAAGTTAAAATCCTCAAATATGGTTAAATATTGACTTTTTTCACGTTTTTCATGTAGTTTGATATTACGTAAATATATTAATTTTTACCAATATTTCGATACTATTTCATGTAGTATCACGATATAGGATTTGGCCTTCAAATCTCAGAATTTCGCATAATATTGCATTTTAAGCAAGTTTTCTTGCCTTTTGTTTCGTACGAAAAATCATCGAATTTAGCAATATTTTGACGTTTATCATCCCCTTTTCCTTTATGTGACTTGAACAAAATATCATCGAATTAGGCAATATTTTGCCGTTTTCCACGTTTTTGTGAATTTTCAGTCTATGGGTATTAATTCATATATATACGATAAAAATTATGCAAACACATAATTGATTAGATAATAACCTTAAATACTTCATTTTCAATCAACTATTTGTTTCTCGTTAAAATACTGAATAAGATATTGAAAAGGGGAGAAGTTCTGTTTTTATTGCATATATCGACGTTTCAGCCGGAATAGAGTGATTTTCGTGTACATCTTCCATCGGTAATATAAACGGAAAATCAGTAACATTTTAGTTAATACCAATGAAAACACATTGATTTTTATCATTTGTATTGGTAACAACACTGTCATATGTCTTTTCTTGGATCTAAATAATACGAAACCTCGCTCTATGATTTGAAGTTAAAATCCTCATATATGGTTAAATATTGACTTTTTTCATGTTTTTCATGTAGTTTGATATAACGTAAAAATATTCATTTTTTCCAATATTTCGATACTATTTCATGTAGTATCACGATATGTGATTTGGCCTTCAAATCTCAGAATTTCGCATAATATTGCATTTTAAGCAAGTTTTCTTGCCTTTTGTTTCGTACGAAAAATCATCGAATTTAGCAATATTTTGACGTTTATCATCCCCTTTTCCTTTATGTGACTTAAACAGAATATCATCGAATTAGGCAATATTTTGCCGTTTTCCACGTTTTTGTGAATTTTCAGTCTATGGGTATTAATTCATATATATACGATAAAAATGATGCAAACCCATAATTGATTAGATAATAACCTTAAATACTTCATTTTCAATCATCTATTTGTTTCTCGTTAAAATACTGAGTAAGATATTGAAAAGGGGAGAAGTTCTGTTTTTATTGCATATATCGACGTTTCAGCCGGAATAGAGTGATTTTCGTGTACATCTTCCATCGGTAATATAAACGGAAAATCAGTAACATTTTAGTTAATACCAATGAAAACACATTGATTTTTATCATTTGTATTGGTAACAACACTGTCATATGTCTTTTCTTGGATCTAAATAATACGAAACCTCGCTCTATGATTTGAAGTTAAAATCCTCATATATGGTTAAATATTGACTTTTTTCATGATTTTCATGTAGTTTGATATAACGTAAAAATATTCATTTTTTCCAATATTTCGATACTATTTCATGTAGTATCACGATATGTGATTTGGCCTTCAAATCTCAGAATTTCGCATAATATTGCATTTTAAGCAAGTTTTCTTGCCTTTTGTTTCGTACGAAAAATCATCGAATTTAGCAATATTTTGACGTTTATCATCCCCTTTTCCTTTATGTGACTTAAACAGAATATCATCGAATTAGGCAATATTTTGCCGTTTTCCACGTTTTTGTGAATTTTCAGTCTATGGGTATTAATTCATATATATACGATAAAAATGATGCAAACCCATAATTGATTTGATAATAACCTTAAATACTTAATTTTCAATCATCTATTTGTTCTCGTTAAAATACTGAGTAAGATATTGAAAAGGGAAGAAGTTCGGTTTTTATTGCATATATCGACGTTTCAGCCGGATTAGAGCGGTTTTACGTGTACATCTTTCCTCGGTAATATAAACGGAAAATCAGGAACATTTTAGTTAATTCTAATGAAAACACATTGATTTTTATCATTTGTATTGGAAACAACACTGTCATATGTCTTTTCTTGGATCTAAATAATACGAAACCTCGCTCTATGATTTGAAGTTAAAATCCTCATATATGGTTAAATATAGACTTTTTTCATGTTTTTCATGTAGTTTGATATAACGTAAAAATATTCATTTTTTCCAATATTTCGATACTATTTCATGTAGTATCACGATATGTGATTTGGCCTTCAAATCTCAGAATTTCGCATAATATTGCATTTTAAGCAAGTTTTCTTGCCTTTTGTTTCGTACGAAAAATCATCGAATTTAGCAATATTTTGACGTTTATCATCCCCTTTTCCTTTATGTGACTTAAACAGAATATCATCGAATTAGGCAATATTTTGCCGTTTTCCACGTTTTTGTGAATTTTCAGTCTATGGGTATTAATTCATATATATACGATAAAAATGATGCAAACCCATAATTGATTTGATAATAACCTTAAATACTTAATTTTCAATCATCTATTTGTTCTCGTTAAAATACTGAGTAAGATATTGAAAAGGGAAGAAGTTCGGTTTTTATTGCATATATCGACGTTTCAGCCGGATTAGAGCGGTTTTACGTGTACATCTTTCCTCGGTAATATAAACGGAAAATCAGGAACATTTTAGTTAATTCTAATGAAAACACATTGATTTTTATCATTTGTATTGGAAACAACATTGTCATATGTCTATTCTTGGATCTAAATAATACGAAACCTCGCTCTATGATTTGAAGTTAAAATCCTCAAATATGGTTAAATATTGACTTTTTTCACGTTTTTCATGTAGTTTGATATTACGTAAATATATTCATTTTTACCAATATTTCGATACTATTTCATGTAGTATCACGATATGTGATTTGGCCTTCAAATCTCAGAATTTCGCATAATATTGCATTTTAAGCAAGTTTTCTTGCCTTTTGTTTCGTACGAAAAATCATCGAATTTAGCAATATTTTGACGTTTATCATCCCCTTTTCCTTTATGTGACTTAAACAAAATATCATCGAATTAGGCAATATTTTGCCGTTTTCCACGTTTTTGTGAATTTTCAGTCTATGGGTATTAATTCATATATATACGATAAAAATAATGCAAACACATAATTGATTAGATAATAACCTTAAATCCTTCATTTTCAATCATCTATTTGTTTCTCGTTAAAATACAGAGTAAGATAATGAAAAGGGGAGAAGTTCGGTTTTTATTGCATATATCGACGTTTCAGCCGGATTAGAGCGGTTTTACGTGTACATCTTCCCTCGGTAATATAAACGGAAAATCAAGAACATTTTAGTTAATTCTAATGAAAACACATTGATTTTTATAATTTGTATTGGAAACAACATTGTCATATGTCTATTCTTGGATCTAAATAATACGAAACCTCGCTCTATGATTTGAAGTTAAAATCCTCAAATATGGTTAAATATTGACTTTTTTCACGTTTTTCATGTAGTTTGATATTACGTAAATATATTAATTTTTACCAATATTTCGATACTATTTCATGTAGTATCACGATATGGGATTTGGCCTTCAAATCTCAGAATTTCGCATAATATTGCATTTTCAGCAAGTTTTCTTGCCTTTTGTTTCGTACGAAAAATCATCGAATTTAGCAATATTTTGACGTTTATCATCCCCTTTTCCTTTATGTGACTTGAACAAAATATCATCGAATTAGGCAATATTTTGCCGTTTTCCACGTTTTTGTGAATTTTCAGTCTATGGGTATTAATTCATATATATACGATAAAAATTATGCAAACACATAATTGATTAGATAATAACCTTAAATACTTCATTTTCAATCAACTATTTGTTTCTCGTTAAAATACTGAGTAAGATATTGAAAAGGGGAGAAGTTCTGTTTTTATTGCATATATCGACGTTTCAGCCGGATTAGAGCGGTTTTACGTGTACATCTTTCCTCGGTAATATAAACGGAAAATCAGGAACATTTTAGTTAATTCTAATGAAAACACATTGATTTTTATCATTTGTATTGGAAACAACATTGTCATATGTCTATTCTTGGATCTAAATAATACGAAACCTCGCTCTATGATTTGAAGTTAAAATCCTCAAATATGGTTAAATATTGACTTTTTTCACGTTTTTCATGTAGTTTGATATTACGTAAATATATTCATTTTTACCAATATTTCGATACTATTTCGTGTAGTATCACGATATGTGATTTGGCCTTCAAATCTCAGAATTTCGCATAATATTGCATTTTAAGCAAGTTTTCTTGCCTTTTGTTTCGTACGAAAAATCATCGAATTTAGCAATATTTTGACGTTTATCATCCCCTTTTCCTTTATGTGACTTAAACAAAATATCATCGAATTAGGCAATATTTTGCCGTTTTCCACGTTTCTGTGAATTTTCAGTCTATGGGTATTAATTCATATATATACGATAAAAATTATGCAAACACATAATTGATTAGATAATAACCTTAAATACTTCATTTTCAATCAACTATTTGTTTCTCGTTAAAATACTGAGTAAGATATTGAAAAGGGGAGAAGTTCTGTTTTTATTGCATATATCGACGTTTCAGCCGAATTAGAGCGGTTTTACGTGTACATCTTCCATCGGTAATATAAACGGAAAATCAGGAACATTTTAGTAAATACCAATGAAAACACATTGATTTTTATCATTTGTATGGGTAACAACACTGTCATATGTCTTTTCTTGGATCTAAATAATGCGAAACCTCGCTCTATGATTTGAAGTTAAAATCCTCATATATGGTTAAATATTGACTTTTTTCACGTTTTTCATGTAGTTTGATATAACGTAAATATATTCATTTTTACCAATATTTCGATACTATTTCACGTAGTATCACGATATGTGATTTGGCCTTCAAATCTCAGAATTTCGCATAATATTGCATTTTAAGCAAGTTTTCTTGCCTTTTGTTTCGTACGAAAAATCATCGAATTTAGCAATATTTTGACGTTTATCATCCCCTTTTCCTTTATGTGACTTAAACAAAATATCATCGAATTAGGCAATATTTTGCCGTTTTCCACGTTTTTGTGAATTTTCAGTCTATGGGTATTAATTCATATATATACGATAAAAATGATGCAAACACATAATTGATTAGATAATAACCTTAAATACTTCATTTTCAATCATCTATTTGTTTCTCGTAAAAATACAGAGTAAGATAATGAAAAGGGGAGAAGTTCGGTTTTTATTGCATATATCGACGTTTCAGCCGGATTAGAGCGGTTTTACGTGTACATCATCCCTCGGTAATATAAACGGAAAATCAAGAACATTTTAGTTAATTCTAATGAAAACACATTGATTTTTATAATTTGTATTGGAAACAACATTGTCATATGTCTATTCTTGGATCTAAATAATACGAAACCTCGCTCTATGATTTGAAGTTAAAATCCTCAAATATGGTTAAATATTGACTTTTTTCACGTTTTTCATGTAGTTTGATATTACGTAAATATATTAATTTTTACCAATATTTCGATACTATTTCATGTAGTATCACGATATAGGATTTGGCCTTCAAATCTCAGAATTTCGCATAATATTGCATTTTAAGCAAGTTTTCTTGCCTTTTGTTTCGTACGAAAAATCATCGAATTTAGCAATATTTTGACGTTTATCATCCCCTTTTCCTTTATGTGACTTGAACAAAATATCATCGAATTAGGCAATATTTTGCCGTTTTCCACGTTTTTGTGAATTTTCAGTCTATGGGTATTAATTCATATATATACGATAAAAATTATGCAAACACATAATTGATTAGATAATAACCTTAAATACTTCATTTTCAATCAACTATTTGTTTCTCGTTAAAATACTGAATAAGATATTGAAAAGGGGAGAAGTTCTGTTTTTATTGCATATATCGACGTTTCAGCCGGAATAGAGTGATTTTCGTGTACATCTTCCATCGGTAATATAAACGGAAAATCAGTAACATTTTAGTTAATACCAATGAAAACACATTGATTTTTATCATTTGTATTGGTAACAACACTGTCATATGTCTTTTCTTGGATCTAAATAATACGAAACCTCGCTCTATGATTTGAAGTTAAAATCCTCATATATGGTTAAATATTGACTTTTTTCATGTTTTTCATGTAGTTTGATATAACGTAAAAATATTCATTTTTTCCAATATTTCGATACTATTTCATGTAGTATCACGATATGTGATTTGGCCTTCAAATCTCAGAATTTCGCATAATATTGCATTTTAAGCAAGTTTTCTTGCCTTTTGTTTCGTACGAAAAATCATCGAATTTAGCAATATTTTGACGTTTATCATCCCCTTTTCCTTTATGTGACTTAAACAGAATATCATCGAATTAGGCAATATTTTGCCGTTTTCCACGTTTTTGTGAATTTTCAGTCTATGGGTATTAATTCATATATATACGATAAAAATGATGCAAACCCATAATTGATTAGATAATAACCTTAAATACTTCATTTTCAATCATCTATTTGTTCTCGTTAAAATACTGAGTAAGATATTGAAAAGGGAAGAAGTTCGGTTTTTATTGCATATATCGACGTTTCAGCCGGATTAGAGCGGTTTTACGTGTACATCTTTCCTCGGTAATATAAACGGAAAATCAGGAACATTTTAGTTAATTCTAATGAAAACACATTGATTTTTATAATTTGTATTGGAAACAACATTGTCATATGTCTATTCTTGGATCTAAATAATACGAAACCTCGCTCTATGATTTGAAGTTAAAATCCTCAAATATGGTTAAATATTGACTTTTTTCACGTTTTTCATGTAGTTTGATATTACGTAAATATATTCATTTTTACCAATATTTCGATACTATTTCATGTAGTATCACGATATGTGATTTGGCCTTCAAATCTCAGAATTTCGCATAATATTGCATTTTAAGCAAGTTTTCTTGCCATTTGTTTCGTACGAAAAATCATCGAATTTAGCAATATTTTGACGTTTATCATCCCCTTTTCCTTTATGTGACTTGAACAAAATATCATCGAATTAGGCAATATTTTGCCGTTTTCCACGTTTTTGTGAATTTTCAGTCTATGGGTATTAATTCATATATATACGATAAAAATTATGCAAACACATAATTGATTAGATAATAACCTTAAATACTTCATTTTCAATCAACTATTTGTTTCTCGTTAAAATACTGAATAAGATATTGAAAAGGGGAGAAGTTCTGTTTTTATTGCATATATCGACGTTTCAGCCGGAATAGAGTGATTTTCGTGTACATCTTCCATCGGTAATATAAACGGAAAATCAGTAACATTTTAGTTAATACCAATGAAAACACATTGATTTTTATCATTTGTATTGGTAACAACACTGTCATATGTCTTTTCTTGGATCTAAATAATACGAAACCTCGCTCTATGATTTGAAGTTAAAATCCTCATATATGGTTAAATATTGACTTTTTTCATGTTTTTCATGTAGTTTGATATAACGTAAAAATATTCATTTTTTCCAATATTTCGATACTATTTCATGTAGTATCACGATATGTGATTTGGCCTTCAAATCTCAGAATTTCGCATAATATTGCATTTTAAGCAAGTTTTCTTGCCTTTTGTTTCGTACGAAAAATCATCGAATTTAGCAATATTTTGACGTTTATCATCCCCTTTTCCTTTATGTGACTTAAACAGAATATCATCGAATTAGGCAATATTTTGCCGTTTTCCACGTTTTTGTGAATTTTCAGTCTATGGGTATTAATTCATATATATACGATAAAAATGATGCAAACCCATAATTGATTAGATAATAACCTTAAATACTTCATTTTCAATCATCTATTTGTTCTCGTTAAAATACTGAGTAAGATATTGAAAAGGGAAGAAGTTCGGTTTTTATTGCATATATCGACGTTTCAGCCGGATTAGAGCGGTTTTACGTGTACATCTTTCCTCGGTAATATAAACGGAAAATCAGGAACATTTTAGTTAATTCTAATGAAAACACATTGATTTTTATAATTTGTATTGGAAACAACATTGTCATATGTCTATTCTTGGATCTAAATAATACGAAACCTCGCTCTATGATTTGAAGTTAAAATCCTCAAATATGGTTAAATATTGACTTTTTTCACGTTTTTCATGTAGTTTGATATTACGTAAATATATTCATTTTTACCAATATTTCGATACTATTTCATGTAGTATCACGATATGTGATTTGGCCTTCAAATCTCAGAATTTCGCATAATATTGCATTTTAAGCAAGTTTTCTTGCCATTTGTTTCGTACGAAAAATCTTCGAATTTAGCAATATTTTGACGTTTATCATCCCCTTTTCCTTTATGTGACTTAAACAAAATATCATCGAATTAGGCAATATTTTGCCGTTTTCCACGTTTCTGTGAATTTTCAGTCTATAGGTATTAATTCATATATATACGATAAAAATTATGCAAACACATAATTGATTAGATAATAACCTTAAATACTTCATTTTCAATCAACTATTTGTTTCTCGTTAAAGTACTGAGTAAGATATTGAAAAGGGGAGAAGTTCTGTTTTTATTGCATATATCGACGTTTCAGCCGAATTAGAACGGTTTTACGTGTACATCTTCCATCGGTAATATAAACGGAAAATCAGGAACATTTTAGTAAATACCAATGAAAACACATTGATTTTTATCATTTGTATTGGTAACAACACTGTCATATGTCTTTTCTTGGATCTGAATAATGCAAAACCTCGCTCTATGATTTGAAGTTAAAATCCTCATATATGGTTAAATATTGACTTTTTTCACGTTTTTCATGTAGTTTGATATAACGTAAATATATTCATTTTTATCAATATTTCGATACTATTTCATGTAGTATCACGATATGTGATTTGGCCTTCAAATCTCAGAATTTCGCATAATATTGCATTTTAAGCAAGTTTTCTTGCCTTTTGTTTCGTACGAAAAATCATCGAATTTAGCAATATTTTGACGTTCATCATCCCCTTTTCCTTTATGTGACTTAAACAAAATATCATCGAATTAGGCAATATTTTGCCGTTTTCCACGTTTTTGTGAATTTTCAGTCTATGGGTATTAATTCATATATATACGATAAAAATGATGCAAACACATAATTGATTAGATAATAACCTTAAATACTTCATTTTCAATCATCTATTTGTTTCTCGTTAAAATACTGAGTAAGATAATGAAAAGGGGAGAAGTTCGGTTTTTATTGCATATATCGACGTTTCAGCCGGATTAGAGCGGTTTTACGTGTACATCTTCCCTCGGTAATATAAACAGAAAATCAAGAATATTTTAGTTAATTCTAATGAAAACACATTGATTTTTATAATTTGTATTGGAAACAACATTGTCATATGTCTATTCTTGGATCTAAATAATACGAAACCTCGCTCTATGATTTGAAGTTAAAATCCTCAAATATGGTTAAATATTGACTTTTTTCACGTTTTTCATGTAGTTTGATATTACGTAAATATATTAATTTTTACCAATATTTCGATACTATTTCATGTAGTATCACGATATGGGATTTGGCCTTCAAATCTCAGAATTTCGCATAATATTGCATTTTAAGCAAGTTTTCTTGCCTTTTGTTTCATACGAAAAATCATCGAATTTAGCAATAATTTGACGTTTATCATCCCCTTTTCCTTTATGTGACTTGAACATAATATCATCGAATTAGGCAATATTTTGCCGTTTTCCACGTTTTTGTGAATTTTCAGTCTATGGGTATTAATTCATATATATATGATAAAAATTATGCAAACACATAATTGATTAGATAATAACCTTAAATACTTCATTTTCAATCAACTATTTGTTTCTCGTTAAAATACTGAGTAAGATATTTAAAAGGGGAGAAGTTCTGTTTTTATTGCATATATCGACGTTTCAGCCGGAATAGAGTGATTTTCGTGTACATCTTCCATCGGTAATATAAACGGAAAATCAGTAACATTTTAGTTAATACCAATGAAAACACATTGATTTTTATCATTTGTATTGGTAACAACACTGTCATATGTCTTTTCTTGGATCTAAATAATGCGAAACCTCGCTCTATGATTTGAAGTTAAAATCCTCATATATGGTTAAATATTGACTTTTTTCATGTTTTTCATGTAGTTTGATATAACGTAAAAATATTCATTTTTTCCAATATTTCGATACTATTTCATGTAGTATCACGATATGTGATTTGGCCTTCAAATCTCAGAATTTCGCATAATATTGCATTTTAAGCAAGTTTTCTTGCCTTTTGTTTCGTACGAAAAATCATCGAATTTAGCAATATTTTGACGTTTATCATCCCTTTTTCCTTTATGTGACTTAAACAGAATATCATCGAATTAGGCAATATTTTGCCGTTTTCCACGTTTTTGTGAATTTTCAGTCTATGGGTATTAATTCATATATATACGATAAAAATGATGCAAACCCATAATTGATTAGATAATAACCTTAAATACTTCATTTTCAATCATCTATTTGTTCTCGTTAAAATACTGAGTAAGATATTGAAAAGGGAAGAAGTTCGGTTTTTATTGCATATATCGACGTTTCAGCCGGATTAGAGCGGATTTACGTGTACATCTTTCCTCGGTAATATAAACGGAAAATCAGGAACATTTTAGTTAATTCTAATGAAAACACATTGATTTTTATCATTTGTATTGGAAACAACATTGTCATATGTCTATTCTTATATCTAAATAATACGAAACCTCGCTCTATGATTTGAAGTTAAAATCCTCAAATATGGTTAAATATTGACTTTTTTCACGTTTTTCATGTAGTTTGATATAACGTAAATATATTCATTTTTACCAATATTTCGATACTATTTCATGTAGTATCACGATATGTGATTTGGCCTTCAAATCTCAGAATTTCGCATAATATTGCATTTTAAGCAAGTTTTCTTGCCTTTTGTTTCGTACGAAAAATCATCGAATTTAGCAATATTTTGACGTTTATCATCCCCTTTTCCTTTATGTGACTTAAACAAAATATCATCGAATTAGGCAATATTTTGCCGTTTTCCACGTTTCTGTGAATTTTCAGTCAATGGGTATTAATTCATATATATACGATAAAAATTATGCAAACACATAATTGATTAGATAATAACCTTAAATACTTCATTTTCAATCAACTATTTGTTTCTCGTTAAAATACTGAGTAAGATATTGAAAAGGGGAGAAGTTCTGTTTTTATTGCATATATCGACGTTTCAGCCGAATTAGAGCGGTTTTACGTGTACATCTTCCATCGGTAATATAAACGGAAAATCAGGAACATTTTAGTAAATACCAATGAAAACACATTGATTTTTATCATTTGTATTGGTAACAACACTGTCATATGTCTTTTCTTGGATCTAAATAATGCGAAACCTCGCTCTATGATTTGAAGTTAAAATCCTCATATATGGTTAAATATTGACTTTTTTCACGTTTTTCATGTAGTTTGATATAACGTAAATATATTCATTTTTACCAATATTTCGATACTATTTTATGTAGTATCACGATATGTGATTTGGCCTTCAAATCTCAGAATTTCGCATAATATTGCATTTTAAGCAAGTTTTCTTGCCTTTTGTTTCGTACGAAAAATCATCGAATTTAGCAATATTTTGACGTTCATCATCCCCTTTTCCTTTATTTGATTTAAACAAAATATCATCGAATTAGGCAATATTTTGCGGTTTTTCCACGTTTTTGTGAATTTTCACTCTATGGGTATTATTTCATATATATATACGATAAAAATTATGCAAACACATAATTGATTAGATAATAACCTTAAATACTTCATTTTCAATCATCTATTTGTTTCTCGTAAAATACTGAGTAAGATATTGAAAAGGGGAGAAGTTCGGTTTTTATTGCATATATCGACGTTTCAGCCGGATTAGAGCGGTTTTACGTGTACATCTTCCCTCGGTAATATAAACGGAAAATCAGGAACATTTTAGTTAATTCTAATGAAAACACATTCATTTTTATTATTTGTATTGGAAACAACATTGTCATATGTCTTTTCTTGGATCTAAATAATACGAAACCTCTCTCTATGATTTGAAGTTAAAATCCTCAAATATGGTTAAATAGTGACTTTTTTCACGTTTTTCATGTAGTTTGATACTACGTAAATATATTCATTTTTACCAATATTTCGATACTATTTCATGTAGTATCACGATATGTGATTTGGCCTTCAAATCTCATAATTTCGCATAATATTGCATTTTAAGCAAGTTTTCTTGCCTTTTGTTTCGTACGAAAAATCATCGAATTAAGCAATATTTTGACGTTTATCATCCCCTTTTCCTTTATGTGACTTAAACAAAATATCATCGAATTAGACAATATTTTGCCGTTTTCCACGTTTTTGTGAATTTTCAGTCTATGGATATTAATTCATATATATACGATAAAAATTATGCAAACACAGAATTGGTTAGATAATAACCTTAAATACTTCATTTTCAATCAACTATTTGTTTCTCGTTAAAATACTGAGTAAGATATTTAAAAGGGGAGAAGTTCTGTTTTTATTGCATATATCGACGTTTCAGCCGGAATAGAGTGATTTTCGTGTACATCTTCCATCGGTAATATAAACGGAAAATCAGTAACATTTTAGTTAATACCAATGAAAACACATTGATTTTTATCATTTGTATTGGTAACAACACTGTCATATGTCTTTTCTTGGATCTAAATAATGCGAAACCTCGCTCTATGATTTGAAGTTAAAATCCTCATATATGGTTAAATATTGACTTTTTTCATGTTTTTCATGTAGTTTGATATAACGTAAAAATATTCATTTTTTCCAATATTTCGATACTATTTCATGTAGTATCACGATATGTGATTTGGCCTTCAAATCTCAGAATTTCGCATAATATTGCATTTTAAGCAAGTTTTCTTGCCTTTTGTGTCGTACGAAAAATCATCGAATTTAGCAATATTTTGACGTTTATCATCCCCTTTTCCTTTATGTGACTTAAACAGAATATCATCGAATTAGGCAATATTTTGCCGTTTTCCACGTTTTTGTGAATTTTCAGTCTATTGGTATTAATTCATATATATACGATAAAAATTATGCAAACCCATAAATGATTAGATAATAACCTTAAATACTTCATTTTCAATCATCTATTTGTTCTCGTTAAAATACTGAGTAAGATATTGAAAAGGGAAGAAGTTCGGTTTTTATTGCATATATCGACGTTTCAGCCGGATTAGAGCGGTTTTACGTGTACATCTTTCCTCGGTAATATAAACGGAAAATCAGGAACATTTTAGTTAATTCTAATGAAAACACATTGATTTTTATCATTTGTATTGGAAACAACATTGTCATATGTCTATTCTTATATCTAAATAATACGAAACCTCGCTCTATGATTTGAAGTTAAAATCCTCAAATATGGTTAAATATTGACTTTTTTCACGTTTCTCATGTAGTTTGATATAACGTAAATATATTCATTTTTACCAATATTTCGATACTATTTCATGTAGTATCACGATATGTGATTTGGCCTTCAAATCTCAGAATTTCGCATAATATTGCATTTTAAGCAAGTTTTCTTGCCTTTTGTTTCGTACGAAAAATCATCGAATTTAGCAATATTTTGACGTTCATCATCCCCTTTTCCTTTATGTGACTTAAACAAAATATCATCGAATTAGACAATATTTTGCCGTTTTCCACGTTTTTGTGAATTTTCAGTCTAAGGATATTAATTCATATATATACGATAAAAATTATGCAAACACATAATTGATTAGATAATAACCTTAAATACTTCATTTTCAATCAACTATTTGTTTCTCGTTAAAATACTGAGTAAGATATTGAAAAGGGGAGAAGTTCTGTTTTTATTGCATATATCGACGTTTCAGCCGGAATAGAGTGATTTTCGTGTACATCTTCCATCGGTAATATAAACGGAAAATCAGTAACATTTTAGTTAATACCAATGAAAACACGTTGATTTTTATCATTTGTATTGGTAACAACACTGTCATATGTCTTTTCTTGGATCTAAATAATACGAAACCTCGCTCTATGATTTGAAGTTAAAATCCACATATATGGTTAAATATTGACTTTTTTCATGTTTTTCATGTAGTTTGATATAACGTAAAAATATTCATTTATTCCAATATTTCGATACTATTTCATGTAGTATCACGATATGTGATTTGGCCTTCAAATCTCAGAATTTTGCATAATATTGCATTTTAAGCAAGTTTTCTTGCCTTTTGTTTCGTACGAAAAATCATCGAATTTAGCAATATTTTGACGTTTATCATCCCCTTTTCCTTTATGTGACTTAAACAAAATGTCATCGAATTAGACAATATTTTGCCGTTTTCCACTTTTCTGTGAATTTTCAGTCTATGGGTATTAATTCATATATATACGATAAAAATTATGCAAACACATAATTGATTAGATAATAATCTTAAATACTTCATTTTCAATCAACTATTTGTTTCTCGTTAAAATACTGAGTAAGATATTGAAAAGGGGAGAAGTTCTGTTTTTATTGCATATATCGACGTTTCAGCCGAATTAGAGCGGTTTTACGTGTACATCTTCCATCGGTAATATAAACGGAAAATCAGGAACATTTTAGTAAATACCAATGAAAACACATTGATTTTTATCATTTGTATTGGTAACAACACTGTCATATGTCTTTTCTTGGATCTAAATAATGCGAAACCTCGCTCTATGATTTGAAGTTAAAATCCTCATATATGGTTAAATATTGACTTTTTTCACGTTTTTCATGTAGTTTGATATAACGTAAATATATTCATTTTTACCAATATTTCGATACTATTTCATGTAGTATCACGATATGTGATTTGGCCTTCAAATCTCAGAATTTCGCATGATATTGCATTTTAAGCAAGTTTTCTTGCCTTTTGTTTCGTACGAAAAATCATCGAATTTAGCAATATTTTGACGTTCATCATCCCCTTTTCCTTTATTTGATTTAAACAAAATATCATCGAATTAGGCAATATTTTGCGGTTTTTCCACGATTTTGTGAATTTTCACTCTATGGGTATTATTTCATATATATACGATAAAAATTATGCAAACACATAATTGATTAGATAATAACCTTAAATACTTCATTTTCAATCGTCTATTTGTTTCTCGTAAAATACTGAGTAAGATATTGAAAAGGGGAGAAGTTCGGTTTTTATTGCATATATCGACGTTTCAGCCGGATTAGAGCGGTTTTACGTGTACATCTTCCCTCGGTAATATAAACGGAAAATCAGGAACATTTTAGTTAATTCTAATGAAAACACATTCATTTTTATTATTTGTATTGGAAACAACATTGTCATATGTCTTTTCTTGGATCTAAATAATACGAAACCTCTCTCTATGATTTGAAGTTAAAATCCTCAAATATGGTTAAATAGTGACTTTTTTCACGTTTTTTATGTAGTTTGATACTACGTAAATATATTCATTTTTACCAATATTTCGATACTATTTCATGTAGTATCACGATATGTGATTTGGCCTTCAAATCTCAGAATTTCGCATAATATTGCATTTTAAGCAAGTTTTCTTGCCTTTTGTTTCGTACGAAAAATCATCGAATTAAGCAATATTTTGACGTTTATCATCCCCTTTTCCTTTATGTGACTTAAACAAAATATCATCGAATTAGACAATATTTTGCCGTTTTCCACGTTTTTGTGAATTTTCAGTCTATGGATATTAATTCATATATATACGATAAAAATTATGCAAACACATAATTGGTTAGATAATAACCTTAAATACTTCATTTTCAATCAACTATTTGTTTCTCGTTAAAATACTGAGTAAGATATTGAAAAGGGGAGAAGTTCTGTTTTTATTGCATATATCGACGTTTCAGCCGAATTAGAGCGGTTTTATGTGTACATCTTCCATCGGTAATATAAACGGAAAATCAGGAACATTTTAGTAAATACCAATGAAAACACATTGATTTTTATCATTTGTATTGGTAACAACACTGTCATATGTCTTTTCTTGGATCTAAATAATGCGAAACCTCGCTCTATGATTTGAAGTTAAAATCCTCATATATGGTTAAATATTGACTTTTTTCACGTTTTTCATGTAGTTTGATATAACGTAAATATATTCATTTTTACCAATATTTCGATACTATTTCATGTAGTATCACGATATGTGATTTGGCCTTGAAATCTCAGAATTTCGCATAATATTACATTTTAAGCAAGTTTTCTTGCCTTTTGTTTCGTACGAAAAATCATCGAATTTAGCAATATTTTGACGTTTATCATCCCCTTTTCCTTTATGTGACTTAAACAAAATATCATCGAATTAGGCAATATTTTGCCGTTTTCCACGTTTTTGTGAATTTTCAGTCTATGGGTAATAATTCATATATATACGATAAAAATGATGCAAACACATAATTGATTAGATAATAACTTTAAATACTTCATTTTCAATCATCTATTTGTTTCTCGTTAAAATACTGAGTAAGATAATGAAAAGGGGAGAAGTTCGGTTTTTATTGCATATATCGACGTTTCAGCCGGATTAGAGCGGTTTTACGTGTACATCTTCCCTCGGTAATATAAACGGAAAATCAAGAACATTTTAGTTAATTCTAATGAAAACACATTGAATTTTATCATTTGTATTGGAAACAACATTGAATCTATTCTAAAAACAAAATCTATTCTTGGATCTAAATAATACGAAACCTCGCTCTATGATTTGAAGTTAAAATCCTCAAATATGGTTAAATATTGACTTTTTTCACGTTTTTCATGTAGTTTGATATTACGTAAATATATTAATTTTTACCAATATTTCGATACTATTTCATGTAGTATCACGATATGTGATTTGGCCTTCAAATCTCAGAATTTCGCATAATATTGCATTTTAAGCAAGTTTTCTTGCCTTTTGTTTCGTACGAAAAATCATCGAATTTAGCAATATTTTGACGTTCATCATCCCCTTTTCCTTTATTTGATTTAAACAAAATATCATCGAATTAGGCAATATTTTGCGGTTTTTCCACGTTTTTGTGAATTTTCACTCTATGGGTATTATTTCATATATATACGATAAAAATTATGCAAACACATAATTGATTAGATAATAACCTTAAATACTTCATTTTCAATCATCTATTTCTTTCTCGTAAAATACTGAGTAAGATATTGAAAAGGGGAGAAGTTCTGTTTTTATTGCATATATCGACGTTTCAGCCGAATTAGAGCGGTTTTACGTGTACATCTTCCATCGGTAATATAAACGGAAAATCAGGAACATTTTAGTAAATACCCATGAAAACACATTGATTTTTATCATTTGTATTGGTAACAACACTGTCATATGTCTTTTCTTGGATCTAAATAATGCGAAACCTCGCTCTATGATTTGAAGTTAAAATCCTCATATATGGTTAAATATTGACTTTTTTCACGTTTTTCATGTATTTTGATATAACGTAAATATATTCATTTTTACCAATATTTCGATACTATTTCATGTAGTATCACGATATGTGATTTGGCCTTGAAATCTCAGAATTTCGCATAATATTACATTTTAAGCAAGTTTTCTTGCCTTTTGTTTCGTACGAAAAATCATCGAATTTAGCAATATTTTGACGTTTATCATCCCCTTTTCCTTTATGTGACTTAAACAGAATATCATCGAATTAGGCAATATTTTGCCGTTTTCCACGTTTTTGTGAATTTTCAGTCTATGGGTATTAATTCATATATATACGATAAAAATGATGCAAACCCATAATTGATTTGATAATAACCTTAAATACTTCATTTTCAATCATCTATTTGTTCTCGTTAAAATACTGAGTAAGATATTGAAAAGGGAAGAAGTTCGGTTTTTATTGCATATATCGACGTTTCAGCCGGATTAGAGCGGTTTTACGTGTACATCTTTCCTCGGTAATATAAACGGAAAATCAGGAACATTTTAGTTAATTCTAATGAAAACACATTGATTTTTATCATTTGTATTGGAAACAACATTGTCATATGTCTTTTCTTGGATCTAAATAATACGAAACCTCTCTCTATGATTTGAAGTTAAAATCCTCAAATATGGTTAAATAGTGACTTTTTTCACGTTTTTTTATGTAGTTTGATACTACGTAAATATATTCATTTTTACCAATATTTCGATACTATTTCATGTAGTATCACGATATGTGATTTGGCCTTCAAATCTCAGAATTTCGCATAATATTGCATTTTAAGCAAGTTTTCTTGCCTTTTGTTTCGTACGAAAAATCATCGAATTAAGCAATATTTTGACGTTTATCATCCCCTTTTCCTTTATGTGACTTAAACAAAATATCATCGAATTAGACAATATTTTGCCGTTTTCCACGTTTTTGTGAATTTTCAGTCTATGGATATTAATTCATATATATACGATAAAAATTATGCAAACACATAATTGGTTAGATAATAACCTTAAATACTTCATTTTCAATCAACTATTTGTTTCTCGTTAAAATACTGAGTAAGATATTGAAAAGGGGAGAAGTTCTGTTTTTATTGCATATATCGACGTTTCAGCCGAATTAGAGCGGTTTTATGTGTACATCTTCCATCGGTAATATAAACGGAAAATCAGGAACATTTTAGTAAATACCAATGAAAACACATTGATTTTTATCATTTGTATTGGTAACAACACTGTCATATGTCTTTTCTTGGATCTAAATAATGCGAAACCTCGCTCTATGATTTGAAGTTAAAATCCTCATATATGGTTAAATATTGACTTTTTTCACGTTTTTCATGTAGTTTGATATAACGTAAATATATTCATTTTTACCAATATTTCGATACTATTTCATGTAGTATCACGATATGTGATTTGGCCTTGAAATCTCAGAATTTCGCATAATATTACATTTTAAGCAAGTTTTCTTGCCTTTTGTTTCGTACGAAAAATCATCGAATTTAGCAATATTTTGACGTTTATCATCCCCTTTTCCTTTATGTGACTTAAACAAAATATCATCGAATTAGGCAATATTTTGCCGTTTTCCACGTTTTTGTGAATTTTCAGTCTATGGGTAATAATTCATATATATACGATAAAAATGATGCAAACACATAATTGATTAGATAATAACTTTAAATACTTCATTTTCAATCATCTATTTGTTTCTCGTTAAAATACTGAGTAAGATAATGAAAAGGGGAGAAGTTCGGTTTTTATTGCATATATCGACGTTTCAGCCGGATTAGAGCGGTTTTACGTGTACATCTTCCCTCGGTAATATAAACGGAAAATCAAGAACATTTTAGTTAATTCTAATGAAAACACATTGAATTTTATCATTTGTATTGGAAACAACATTGAATCTATTCTAAAAACAAAATCTATTCTTGGATCTAAATAATACGAAACCTCGCTCTATGATTTGAAGTTAAAATCCTCAAATATGGTTAAATATTGACTTTTTTCACGTTTTTCATGTAGTTTGATATTACGTAAATATATTAATTTTTACCAATATTTCGATACTATTTCATGTAGTATCACGATATGTGATTTGGCCTTCAAATCTCAGAATTTCGCATAATATTGCATTTTAAGCAAGTTTTCTTGCCTTTTGTTTCGTACGAAAAATCATCGAATTTAGCAATATTTTGACGTTCATCATCCCCTTTTCCTTTATTTGATTTAAACAAAATATCATCGAATTAGGCAATATTTTGGGGTTTTTCCACGTTTTTGTGAATTTTCACTCTATGGGTATTATTTCATATATATACGATAAAAATTATGCAAACACATAATTGATTAGATAATAACCTTAAATACTTCATTTTCAATCATCTATTTGTTTCTCGTAAAATACTGAGTAAGATATTGAAAAGGGGAGAAGTTCTGTTTTTATTGCATATATCGACGTTTCAGCCGAATTAGAGCGGTTTTACGTGTACATCTTCCATCGGTAATATAAACGGAAAATCAGGAACATTTTAGTAAATACCAATGAAAACACATTGATTTTTATCATTTGTATTGGTAACAACACTGTCATATGTCTTTTCTTGGATCTAAATAATGCGAAACCTCGCTCTATGATTTGAAGTTAAAATCCTCATATATGGTTAAATATTGACTTTTTTCACGTTTTTCATGTATTTTGATATAACGTAAATATATTCATTTTTACCAATATTTCGATACTATTTCATGTAGTATCACGATATGTGATTTGGCCTTGAAATCTCAGAATTTCGCATAATATTACATTTTAAGCAAGTTTTCTTGCCTTTTGTTTCGTACGAAAAATCATCGAATTTAGCAATATTTTGACGTTTATCATCCCCTTTTCCTTTATGTGACTTAAACAGAATATCATCGAATTAGGCAATATTTTGCCGTTTTCCACGTTTTTGTGAATTTTCAGTCTATGGGTATTAATTCATATATATACGATAAAAATGATGCAAACCCATAATTGATTTGATAATAACCTTAAATACTTCATTTTCAATCATCTATTTGTTCTCGTTAAAATACTGAGTAAGATATTGAAAAGGGAAGAAGTTCGGTTTTTATTGCATATATCGACGTTTCAGCCGGATTAGAGCGGTTTTACGTGTACATCTTCCCTCGGTAATATAAACGGAAAATCAGGAACATTTTAGTTAATTCTAATGAAAACACATTCATTTTTATTATTTGTATTGGAAACAACATTGTCATATGTCTTTTCTTGGATCTAAATAATACGAAACCTCTCTCTATGATTTGAAGTTAAAATCCTCAAATATGGTTAAATAGTGACTTTTTTCACGTTTTTTATGTAGTTTGATACTACGTAAATATATTCATTTTTACCAATATTTCGATACTATTTCATGTAGTATCACGATATGTGATTTGGCCTTCAAATCTCAGAATTTCGCATAATATTGCATTTTAAGCAAGTTTTCTTGCCTTTTGTTTCCTACGAAAAATCATCGAATTAAGCAATATTTTGACGTTTATCATCCCCTTTTCCTTTATGTGACTTAAACAAAATATCATCGAATTAGACAATATTTTGCCGTTTTCCACGTTTTTGTGAATTTTCAGTCTATGGATATTAATTCATATATATACGATAAAAATTATGCAAACACATAATTGGTTAGATAATAACCTTAAATACTTCATTTTCAATCAACTATTTGTTTCTCGTTAAAATACTGAGTAAGATATTGAAAAGGGGAGAAGTTCTGTTTTTATTGCATATATCGACGTTTCAGCCGAATTAGAGCGGTTTTATGTGTACATCTTCCATCGGTAATATAAACGGAAAATCAGGAACATTTTAGTAAATACCAATGAAAACACATTGATTTTTATCATTTGTATTGGTAACAACACTGTCATATGTCTTTTCTTGGATCTAAATAATGCGAAACCTCGCTCTATGATTTGAAGTTAAAATCCTCATATATGGTTAAATATTGACTTTTTTCACGTTTTTCATGTAGTTTGATATAACGTAAATATATTCATTTTTACCAATATTTCGATACTATTTCATGTAGTATCACGATATGTGATTTGGCCTTGAAATCTCAGAATTTCGCATAATATTACATTTTAAGCAAGTTTTCTTGCCTTTTGTTTCGTACGAAAAATCATCGAATTTAGCAATATTTTGACGTTTATCATCCCCTTTTCCTTTATGTGACTTAAACAAAATATCATCGAATTAGGCAATATTTTGCCGTTTTCCACGTTTTTGTGAATTTTCAGTCTATGGGTAATAATTCATATATATACGATAAAAATGATGCAAACACATAATTGATTAGATAATAACTTTAAATACTTCATTTTCAATCATCTATTTGTTTCTCGTTAAAATACTGAGTAAGATAATGAAAAGGGGAGAAGTTCGGTTTTTATTGCATATATCGACGTTTCAGCCGGATTAGAGCGGTTTTACGTGTACATCTTCCCTCGGTAATATAAACGGAAAATCAAGAACATTTTAGTTAATTCTAATGAAAACACATTGAATTTTATCATTTGTATTGGAAACAACATTGAATCTATTCTAAAAACAAAATCTATTCTTGGATCTAAATAATACGAAACCTCGCTCTATGATTTGAAGTTAAAATCCTCAAATATGGTTAAATATTGACTTTTTTCACGTTTTTCATGTAGTTTGATATTACGTAAATATATTAATTTTTACCAATATTTCGATACTATTTCATGTAGTATCACGATATGTGATTTGGCCTTCAAATCTCAGAATTTCGCATAATATTGCATTTTAAGCAAGTTTTCTTGCCTTTTGTTTCGTACGAAAAATCATCGAATTTAGCAATATTTTGACGTTCATCATCCCCTTTTCCTTTATTTGATTTAAACAAAATATCATCGAATTAGGCAATATTTTGCGGTTTTTCCACGTTTTTGTGAATTTTCACTCTATGGGTATTATTTCATATATATACGATAAAAATTATGCAAACACATAATTGATTAGATAATAACCTTAAATACTTCATTTTCAATCATCTATTTCTTTCTCGTAAAATACTGAGTAAGATATTGAAAAGGGGAGAAGTTCTGTTTTTATTGCATATATCGACGTTTCAGCCGAATTAGAGCGGTTTTACGTGTACATCTTCCATCGGTAATATAAACGGAAAATCAGGAACATTTTAGTAAATATCAATGAAAACACATTGATTTTTATCATTTGTATTGGTAACAACACTGTCATATGTCTTTTCTTGGATCTAAATAATGCGAAACCTCGCTCTATGATTTGAAGTTAAAATCCTCATATATGGTTAAATATTGACTTTTTTCACGTTTTTCATGTATTTTGATATAACGTAAATATATTCATTTTTACCAATATTTCGATACTATTTCATGTAGTATCACGATATGTGATTTGGCCTTGAAATCTCAGAATTTCGCATAATATTACATTTTAAGCAAGTTTTCTTGCCTTTTGTTTCGTACGAAAAATCATCGAATTTAGCAATATTTTGACGTTTATCATCCCCTTTTCCTTTATGTGACTTAAACAGAATATCATCGAATTAGGCAATATTTTGCCGTTTTCCACGTTTTTGTGAATTTTCAGTCTATGGGTATTAATTCATATATATACGATAAAAATGATGCAAACCCATAATTGATTTGATAATAACCTTAAATACTTCATTTTCAATCATCTATTTGTTCTCGTTAAAATACTGAGTAAGATATTGAAAAGGGAAGAAGTTCGGTTTTTATTGCATATATCGACGTTTCAGCCGGATTAGAGCGGTTTTACGTGTACATCTTTCCTCGGTAATATAAACGGAAAATCAGGAACATTTTAGTTAATTCTAATGAAAACACATTGATTTTTATCATTTGTATTGGAAACAACATTGTCATATGTCTTTTCTTGGATCTAAATAATACGAAACCTCTCTCTATGATTTGAAGTTAAAATCCTCAAATATGGTTAAATAGTGACTTTTTTCACGTTTTTTATGTAGTTTGATACTACGTAAATATATTCATTTTTACCAATATTTCGATACTATTTCATGTAGTATCACGATATGTGATTTGGCCTTCAAATCTCAGAATTTCGCATAATATTGCATTTTAAGCAAGTTTTCTTGCCTTTTGTTTCGTACGAAAAATCATCGAATTAAGCAATATTTTGACGTTTATCATCCCCTTTTCCTTTATGTGACTTAAACAAAATATCATCGAATTAGACAATATTTTGCCGTTTTCCACGTTTTTGTGAATTTTCAGTCTATGGATATTAATTCATATATATACGATAAAAATTATGCAAACACATAATTGGTTAGATAATAACCTTAAATACTTCATTTTCAATCAACTATTTGTTTCTCGTTAAAATACTGAGTAAGATATTGAAAAGGGGAGAAGTTCTGTTTTTATTGCATATATCGACGTTTCAGCCGAATTAGAGCGGTTTTATGTGTACATCTTCCATCGGTAATATAAACGGAAAATCAGGAACATTTTAGTAAATACCAATGAAAACACATTGATTTTTATCATTTGTATTGGTAACAACACTGTCATATGTCTTTTCTTGGATCTAAATAATGCGAAACCTCGCTCTATGATTTGAAGTTAAAATCCTCATATATGGCTAAATATTGACTTTTTTCACGTTTTTCATGTAGTTTGATATAACGTAAATATATTCATTTTTACCAATATTTCGATACTATTTCATGTAGTATCACGATATGTGATTTGGCCTTGAAATCTCAGAATTTCGCATAATATTACATTTTAAGCAAGTTTTCTTGCCTTTTGTTTCGTACGAAAAATCATCGAATTTAGCAATATTTTGACGTTTATCATCCCCTTTTCCTTTATGTGACTTAAACAAAATATCATCGAATTAGGCAATATTTTGCCGTTTTCCACGTTTTTGTGAATTTTCAGTCTATGGGTAATAATTCATATATATACGATAAAAATGATGCAAACACATAATTGATTAGATAATAACTTTAAATACTTCATTTTCAATCATCTATTTGTTTCTCGTTAAAATACTGAGTAAGATAATGAAAAGGGGAGAAGTTCGGTTTTTATTGCATATATCGACGTTTCAGCCGGATTAGAGCGGTTTTACGTGTACATCTTCCCTCGGTAATATAAACGGAAAATCAAGAACATTTTAGTTAATTCTAATGAAAACACATTGAATTTTATCATTTGTATTGGAAACAACATTGAATCTATTCTAAAAACAAAATCTATTCTTGGATCTAAATAATACGAAACCTCGCTCTATGATTTGAAGTTAAAATCCTCAAATATGGTTAAATATTGACTTTTTTCACGTTTTTCATGTAGTTTGATATTACGTAAATATATTAATTTTTACCAATATTTCGATACTATTTCATGTAGTATCACGATATGTGATTTGGCCTTCAAATCTCAGAATTTCGCATAATATTGCATTTTAAGCAAGTTTTCTTGCCTTTTGTTTCGTACGAAAAATCATCGAATTTAGCAATATTTTGACGTTCATCATCCCCTTTTCCTTTATTTGATTTAAACAAAATATCATCGAATTAGGCAATATTTTGGGGTTTTTCCACGTTTTTGTGAATTTTCACTCTATGGGTATTATTTCATATATATACGATAAAAATTATGCAAACACATAATTGATTAGATAATAACCTTAAATACTTCATTTTCAATCATCTATTTGTTTCTCGTAAAATACTGAGTAAGATATTGAAAAGGGGAGAAGTTCTGTTTTTATTGCATATATCGACGTTTCAGCCGAATTAGAGCGGTTTTACGTGTACATCTTCCATCGGTAATATAAACGGAAAATCAGGAACATTTTAGTAAATACCAATGAAAACACATTGATTTTTATCATTTGTATTGGTAACAACACTGTCATATGTCTTTTCTTGGATCTAAATAATGCGAAACCTCGCTCTATGATTTGAAGTTAAAATCCTCATATATGGTTAAATATTGACTTTTTTCACGTTTTTCATGTATTTTGATATAACGTAAATATATTCATTTTTACCAATATTTCGATACTATTTCATGTAGTATCACGATATGTGATTTGGCCTTGAAATCTCAGAATTTCGCATAATATTACATTTTAAGCAAGTTTTCTTGCCTTTTGTTTCGTACGAAAAATCATCGAATTTAGCAATATTTTGACGTTTATCATCCCCTTTTCCTTTATGTGACTTAAACAGAATATCATCGAATTAGGCAATATTTTGCCGTTTTCCACGTTTTTGTGAATTTTCAGTCTATGGGTATTAATTCATATATATACGATAAAAATGATGCAAACCCATAATTGATTTGATAATAACCTTAAATACTTCATTTTCAATCATCTATTTGTTCTCGTTAAAATACTGAGTAAGATATTGAAAAGGGAAGAAGTTCGGTTTTTATTGCATATATCGACGTTTCAGCCGGATTAGAGCGGTTTTACGTGTACATCTTTCCTCGGTAATATAAACGGAAAATCAGGAACATTTTAGTTAATTCTAATGAAAACACATTGATTTTTATCATTTGTATTGGAAACAACATTGTCATATGACTATTCTTATATCTAAATAATACGAAACCTCGCTCTATGATTTGAAGTTAAAATCCTCATATATGGTTAAATATTGACTTTTTTCACGTTTTTCATGTAGTTTGATATAACGTAAATATATTCATTTTTACCAATATTTCGATACTATTTCATGTAGTATCACGATATGTGATTTGGCCTTCAAATCTCAGAATTTCGCATAATATTGCATTTTAAGCAAGTTTTCTTGCCTTTTGTTTCGTACGAAAAATCATCGAATTTAGCAATATTTTGACGTTTATCATCCCCTTTTCCTTTATGTGACTTAAACAAAATATCATCGAATTAGGCAATATTTTGCCGTTTTCCACGTTTCTGTGAATTTTCAGTCTATGGGTATTAATTCATATATATACGATAAAAATTATGCAAACACATAATTGATTAGATAATAACCTTAAATACTTCATTTTCAATCAACTATTTGTTTATCGTTAAAATACTGAGTAAGATATTGAAAAGGGGAGAAGTTCTGTTTTTATTGCATATATCGACGTTTCAGCCGAATTAGAGCGGTTTTACGTGAACATCTTCCATCGGTAATATAAACGGAAAATCAGGAACATTTTAGTAAATGCCAATGAAAACACATTGATTTTTATCATTTGTATTGGTAACAACACTGTCATATGTCTTTTCTTGGATCTAAATAATGCGAAACCTCGCTCTATGATTTGAAGTTAAAATCCTCATATATGGTTAAATATTGACTTTTTTCACGTTTTTCATGTAGTTTGATATAACGTAAATATATTCATTTTTACCAATATTTCGATACTATTTCATGTAGTATCACGATATGTGATTTGGCCTTCAAATCTCAGAATTTCGCATAATATTGCATTTTAAGCAAGTTTTCTTGCCTTTTGTTTCGTACGAAAAATCATCGAATTTAGCAATATTTTGACGTTCATAATCCCCTTTTCCTTTATTTGATATAAACAAAATATCATCGAATTAGGCAATGTTTTGCGGTTTTTCCACGTTTTTGTGAATTTTCACTCTATGGGTATTATTTCATATATATACGATAAAAATTATGCAAACACATAATTGATTAGATAATAACCTTAAATACTTCATTTTCAATCATCTATTTGTTTCTCGTTAAAATACTGAGTAAGATAATGAAAAGGGGAGAAGTTCGGTTTTTATTGCATATACCGACGTTTCAGCCGGATTAGAGCGGTTTTACGTGTACATCTTCCCTCGGTAATATAAACGGAAAATCAAGAACATTTTAGTTAATTCTAATGAAAACACATTGATTTTTATAATTTGTATTGGAAACAACATTGTCATATGTCTATTCTTGGATCTAAATAATACGAAACCTCGCTCTATGATTTGAAGTTAAAATCCTCAAATATGGTTAAATATTGACTTTTTTCACGTTTTTCATGTAGTTTGATATTACGTAAATATATTAATTTTTACCAATATTTCGATACTATTTCATGTAGTATCACGATATGTGATTTGGCCTTCAAATCTCAGAATTTCGCATAATATTGCATTTTAAGCAAGTTTTTTTGCCTTTTGTTTCGTACGAAAAATCATCGAATTTAGCAATATTTTGACGTTTATCATCCCCTTTTCCTTTATGTGACTTAAACAGAATATCATCGAATTAGGCAATATTTTGCCGTTTTCCACGTTTTTGTGAATTTTCAGTCTATGGGTATTAATTCATATATATACGATAAAAATGATGCAAACCCATAATTGATTTGATAATAACCTTAAATACTTCATTTTCAATCATCTATTTGTTCTCGTTAAAATACTGAGTAAGATATTGAAAAGGGAAGAAGTTCGGTTTTTATTGCATATATCGACGTTTCAGCCGGATTAGAGCGGTTTTACGTGTACATCTTTCCTCGGTAATATAAACGGAAAATCAGGAACATTTTAGTTAATTCTAATGAAAACACATTGATTTTTATCATTTGTATTGGAAACAACATTGTCATATGTCTATTCTTGGATCTAAATAATACGAAACCTCGCTCTATGATTTGAAGTTAAAATCCTCAAATATGGTTAAATATTGACTTTTTTCACGTTTTTCATGTAGTTTGATATTACGTAAATATATTCATTTTTACCAATATTTCGATACTATTTCATGTAGTATCACGATATGTGATTTGGCCTTCAAATCTCAGAATTTCGCATAATATTGCATTTTAAGCAAGTTTTCTTGCCTTTTGTTTCGTACGAAAAATCATCGAATTTAGCAATATTTTGACGTTTATCATCCCCTTTTCCTTTATGTGACTTAAACAAAATATCATCGAATTAGGCAATATTTTGCCGTTTTCCACGTTTCTGTGAATTTTCAGTCTATGGGTATTAATTCATATATATACGATAAAAATTATGCAAACACATAATTGATTAGATAATAACCTTAAATACTTCATTTTCAATCAACTATTTGTTTCTCGTTAAAATACTGAGTAAGATATTGAAAAGGGGAGAAGTTCTGTTTTTATTGCATATATCGACGTTTCAGCCGAATTAGAGCGGTTTTACGTGTACATCTTCCATCGGTAATATAAACGGAAAATCAGGAACATTTTAGTAAATACCAATGAAAACACATTGATTTTTATCATTTGTATTGGTAACAACACTGTCATATGTCTTTTCTTGGATCTAAATAATGCGAAACCTCGCTCTATGATTTGAAGTTAAAATCCTCATATATGGTTAAATATTGACTTTTTTCACGTTTTTCATGTAGTTTGATATAACGTAAATATATTCATTTTTACCAATATTTCGATACTATTTCATGTAGTATCACGATATGTGATTTGGCCTTCAAATCTCAGAATTTCGCATAATATTGCATTTTAAGCAAGTTTTCTTGCCTTTTGTTTCGTACGAAAAATCATCGAATTTAGCAATATTTTGACGTTTATCATCCCCTTTTCCATTATGTGACTTAAACAAAATATCATCGAATTAGGCAATATTTTGCCGTTTTCCACGTTTTTGTGAATTTTCAGTCTATGGGTATTAATTCATATATATACGATAAAAATGATGCAAACACATAATTGATTAGATAATAACCTTAAATACTTCATTTTCAATCATCTATTTGTTTCTCGTTAAAATACAGAGTAAGATAATGAAAAGGGGAAAAGTTCGGTTTTTATTGCATATATCGACGTTTCAGCCGGATTAGAGCGGTTTTACGTGTACATCTTCCCTCGGTAATATAAACGGAAAATCAAGAACATTTTAGTTAATTCTAATGAAAACACATTGATTTTTATAATTTGTATTGGAAACAACATTGTCATATGTCTATTCTTGGATCTAAATAATACGAAACCTCGCTCTATGATTTGAAGTTAAAATCCTCAAATATGGTTAAATATTGACTTTTTTCACGTTTTTCATGTAGTTTGATATTACGTAAATATATTAATTTTTACCAATATTTCGATACTATTTCATGTAGTATCACGATATGGGATTTGGCCTTCAAATCTCAGAATTTCGCATAATATTGCATTTTAAGCAAGTTTTCTTGCCTTTTGTTTCGTACGAAAAATCATCGAATTTAGCAATATTTTGACGTTTATCATCCCCTTTTCCTTTATGTGACTTGAACAAAATATCATCGAATTAGGCAATATTTTGCCGTTTTCCACGTTTTTGTGAATTTTCAGTCTATGGGTATTAATTCATGTATATACGATAAAAATTATGCAAACACATAATTGATTAGATAATAACCTTAAATACTTCATTTTCAATCAACTATTTGTTTCTCGTTAAAATACTGAGTAAGATATTGAAAAGGGGAGAAGTTCTGTTTTTATTGCATATATCGACGTTTCAGCCGGAATAGAGTGATTTTCGTGTACATCTTCCATCGGTAATATAAACGGAAAATCAGTAACATTTTAGTTAATACCAATGAAAACACATTGATTTTTATTTTTTGTATTGGTAACAACACTGTCATATGTCTTTTCTTGGATCTAAATAATACGAAACCTCGCTCTATGATTTGAAGTTAAAATCCTCATATATGGTTAAATATTGACTTTTTTCATGTTTTTCATGTAGTTTGATATAACGTAAAAATATTCATTTTTTCCAATATTTCGATACTATTTCATGTAGTATCACGATATGTGATTTGGCCTTCAAATCTCAGAATTTCGCATAATATTGCATTTTAAGCAAGTTTTCTTGCCTTTTGTTTCGTACGAAAAATCATCGAATTTAGCAATATTTTGACGTTTATCATCCCCTTTTCCTTTATGTGACTTAAACAGAATATCATCGAATTAGGCAATATTTTGCCGTTTTCCACGTTTTTGTGAATTTTCAGTCTATGGGTATTAATTCATATATATACGATAAAAATGATGCAAACCCATAATTGATTTGATAATAACCTTAAATACTTCATTTTCAATCATCTATTTGTTCTCGTTAAAATACTGAGTAAGATATTGAAAAGGGAAGAAGTTCGGTTTTTATTGCATATATCGACGTTTCAGCCGGATTAGAGCGGTTTTACGTGTACATCTTTCCTCGGTAATATAAACGGAAAATCAGGAACATTTTAGTTAATTCTAATGAAAACACATTGATTTTTATCATTTGTATTGGAAACAACATTGTCATATGTCTATTCTTGGATCTAAATAATACGAAACCTCGCTCTATGATTTGAAGTTAAAATCCTCAAATATGGTTAAATATTGACTTTTTTCACGTTTTTCATGTAGTTTGATATTACGTAAATATATTAATTTTTACAAATATTTCGATACTATTTCATGTAGTATCACGATATGGGATTTGGCCTTCAAATCTCAGAATTTCGCATAATATTGCATTTTAAGCAAGTTTTCTTGCCTTTTGTTTCGTACGAAAAATCATCGAATTTAGCAATATTTTGACGTTTATCATCCCCTTTTCCTTTATGTGACTTGAACAAAATATCATCGAATTAGGCAATATTTTGCCGTTTTCCACGTTTTTGTGAATTTTCAGTCTATGGGTATTAATTCATATATATACGATAAAAATGATGCAAACACATAATTGATTAGATAATAACCTTAAATACTTCATTTTCAATCAACTATTTGTTTCTCGTTAAAATACTGAGTACGATATTGAAAAGGGGAGAAGTTCTGTTTTTATTGCATATATCGACGTTTCAGCCGGAATAGAGTGATTTTCGTGTACATCTTCCATCGGTAATATAAACGGAAAATCAGTAACATTTTAGTTAATACCAATGAAAACACATTGATTTTTATCATTTGTATTGGTAACAACACTGTCATATGTCTTTTCTTGGATCTAAATAATACGAAACCTCGCTCTATGATTTGAAGTTAAAATCCTCATATATGGTTAAATATTGACTTTTTTCATGTTTTTCATGTAGTTTGATATAACGTAAAAATATTCATTTTTTCCAATATTTCGATACTATTTCATGTAGTATCACGATATGTGATTTGGCCTTCAAATCTCAGAATTTCGCATAATATTGCATTTTAAGCAAGTTTTCTTGCCTTTTGTTTCGTACGAAAAATCATCGAATTTAGCAATATTTTGACGTTTATCATCCCCTTTTCCTTTATGTGACTTAAACAGAATATCATCGAATTAGGCAATATTTTGCCGTTTTCCACGTTTTTGTGAATTTTCAGTCTATGGGTATTAATTCATATATATACGATAAAAATGATGCAAACCCATAATTGATTAGATAATAACCTTAAATACTTCATTTTCAATCATCTATTTGTTCTCGTTAAAATACTGAGTAAGATATTGAAAAGGGAAGAAGTTCGGTTTTTATTGCATATATCGACGTTTCAGCCGGATTAGAGCGGTTTTACGTGTACATCTTTCCTCGGTAATATAAACGGAAAATCAGGAACATTTTAGTTAATTCTAATGAAAACACATTGATTTTTATCATTTGTATTGGAAACAACATTGTCATATGTCTATTCTTGGATCTAAATAATACGAAACCTCGCTCTATGATTTGAAGTTAAAATCCTCAAATATGGTTAAATATTGACTTTTTTCACGTTTTTCATGTAGTTTGATATTACGTAAATATATTCATTTTTACCAATATTTCGATACTATTTCATGTAGTATCACGATATGTGATTTGGCCTTCAAATCTCAGAATTTCGCATAATATTGCATTTAAACAAGTTTTCTTGCCTTTTGTTTCGTACGAAAAATCATCGAATTTAGCAATATTTTGACGTTTATCATCCCCTTTTCCTTTATGTGACTTAAACAAAATATCATCGAATTAGGCAATATTTTGCCGTTTTCCACGTTTTTGTGAATTTTCAGTCTATGGGTATTAATTCATATATATACGATAAAAATTATGCAAACACATAATTGATTAGATAATAACCTTAAATACTTCATTTTCAATCAACTATTTGTTTCTCGTTAAAATACTGAGTAAGATATTGAAAAGGGGAGAAGTTCTGTTTTTATTGCATATATCGACGTTTCAGCCGGAATAGAGCGATTTTCGTGTACATCTTCCATCGGTAATATAAACGGAAAATCAGTAACATTTTAGTTAATACCAATGAAAACACATTGATTTTTATCATTTGTATTGGTAACAACACTGTCATATGTCTTTTCTTGGATCTAAATAATACGAAACCTCGCTCTATGATTTGAAGTTAAAATCCTCATATATGGTTAAATATTGACTTTTTTCATGTTTTTCATGTAGTTTGATATAACGTAAAAATATTCATTTTTTCCAATATTTCGATACTATTTCATGTAGTATCACGATATGTGATTTGGCCTTCAAATCTCAGAATTTCGCATAATATTGCATTTTAAGCAAGTTTTCTTGCCTTTTGTTTCGTACGAAAAATCATCGAATTTAGCAATATTTTGACGTTTATCATCCCCTTTTCCTTTATGTGACTTAAACAGAATATCATCGAATTAGGCAATATTTTGCCGTTTTCCACGTTTTTGTGAATTTTCAGTCTATGGGTATTAATTCATATATATACGATAAAAATGATGCAAACCCATAATTGATTAGATAATAACCTTAAATACTTCATTTTCAATCATCTATTTGTTCTCGTTAAAATACTGAGTAAGATATTGAAAAGGGAAGAAGTTCGGTTTTTATTGCATATATCGACGTTTCAGCCGGATTAGAGCGGTTTTACGTGTACATCTTTCCTCGGTAATATAAACGGAAAATCAGGAACATTTTAGTTAATTCTAATGAAAACACATTGATTTTTATCATTTGTATTGGAAACAACATTGTCATATGTCTATTCTTGGATCTAAATAATACGAAACCTCGCTCTATGATTTGAAGTTAAAATCCTCAAATATGGTTAAATATTGACTTTTTTCACGTTTTTCATGTAGTTTGATATTACGTAAATATATTCATTTTTACCAATATTTCGATACTATTTCATGTAGTATCACGATATGTGATTTGGCCTTCAAATCTCAGAATTTCGCATAATATTGCATTTAAACAAGTTTTCTTGCCTTTTGTTTCGTACGAAAAATCATCGAATTTAGCAATATTTTGACGTTTATCATCCCCTTTTCCTTTATGTGACTTAAACAAAATATCATCGAATTAGGCAATATTTTGCCGTTTTCCACGTTTTTGTGAATTTTCAGTCTATGGGTATTAATTCATATATATACGATAAAAATTATGCAAACACATAATTGATTAGATAATAACCTTAAATACTTCATTTTCAATCAACTATTTGTTTCTCGTTAAAATACTGAGTAAGATATTGAAAAGGGGAGAAGTTCTGTTTTTATTGCATATATCGACGTTTCAGCCGGAATAGAGCGATTTTCGTGTACATCTTCCATCGGTAATATAAACGGAAAATCAGTAACATTTTAGTTAATACCAATGAAAACACATTGATTTTTATCATTTGTATTGGTAACAACACTGTCATATGTCTTTTCTTGGATCTAAATAATACGAAACCTCGCTCTATGATTTGAAGTTAAAATCCTCATATATGGTTAAATATTGACTTTTTTCATGTTTTTCATGTAGTTTGATATAACGTAAAAATATTCATTTTTTCCAATATTTCGATACTATTTCATGTAGTATCACGATATGTGATTTGGCCTTCAAATCTCAGAATTTCGCATAATATTGCATTTTAAGCAAGTTTTCTTGCCTTTTGTTTCGTACGAAAAATCATCGAATTTAGCAATATTTTGACGTTTATCATCCCCTTTTCCTTTATGTGACTTAAACAGAATATCATCGAATTAGGCAATATTTTGCCGTTTTCCACGTTTTTGTGAATTTTCAGTCTATGGGTATTAATTCATATATATACGATAAAAATGATGCAAACCCATAATTGATTAGATAATAACCTTAAATACTTCATTTTCAATCATCTATTTGTTCTCGTTAAAATACTGAGTAAGATATTGAAAAGGGAAGAAGTTCGGTTTTTATTGCATATATCGACGTTTCAGCCGGATTAGAGCGGTTTTACGTGTACATCTTTCCTCGGAAATATAAACGGAAAATCAGGAACATTTTAGTTAATTCTAATGAAAACACATTGATTTTTATCATTTGTATTGGAAACAACATTGTCATATGTCTATTCTTGGATCTAAATAATACGAAACCTCGCTCTATGATTTGAAGTTAAAATCCTCAAATATGGTTAAATATTGACTTTTTTCACGTTTTTCATGTAGTTTGATATTACGTAAATATATTCATTTTTACCAATATTTCGATACTATTTCATGTAGTATCACGATATGTGATTTGGCCTTCAAATCTCAGAATTTCGCATAATATTGCATTTAAACAAGTTTTCTTGCCTTTTGTTTCGTACGAAAAATCATCGAATTTAGCAATATTTTGACGTTTATCATCCCCTTTTCCTTTATGTGACTTAAACAAAATATCATCGAATTAGGCAATATTTTGCCGTTTTCCACGTTTTTGTGAATTTTCAGTCTATGGGTATTAATTCATATATATACGATAAAAATTATGCAAACACATAATTGATTAGATAATAACCTTAAATACTTCATTTTCAATCAACTATTTGTTTCTTGTTAAAATACTGAGTAAGATATTGAAAAGGGGAGAAGTTCTGTTTTTATTGCATATATCGACGTTTCAGCCGGAATAGAGCGATTTTCGTGTACATCTTCCATCGGTAATATAAACGGAAAATCAGTAACATTTTAGTTAATACCAATGAAAACACATTGATTTTTATCATTTGTATTGGTAACAACACTGTCATATGTCTTTTCTTGGATCTAAATAATACGAAACCTCGCTCTATGATTTGAAGTTAAAATCCTCATATATGGTTAAATATTGACTTTTTTCATGTTTTTCATGTAGTTTGATATAACGTAAAAATATTCATTTTTTCCAATATTTCGATACTATTTCATGTAGTATCACGATATGTGATTTGGCCTTCAAATCTCAGAATTTCGCATAATATTGCATTTTAAGCAAGTTTTCTTGCCTTTTGTTTCGTACGAAAAATCATCGAATTTAGCAATATTTTGACGTTTATCATCCCCTTTTCCTTTATGTGACTTAAACAGAATATCATCGAATTAGGCAATATTTTGCCGTTTTCCACGTTTTTGTGAATTTTCAGTCTATGGGTATTAATTCATATATATACGATAAAAATGATGCAAACCCATAATTGATTTGATAATAACCTTAAATACTTCATTTTCAATCATCTATTTGTTCTCGTTAAAATACTGAGTAAGATATTGAAAAGGGAAGAAGTTCGGTTTTTATTGCATATATCGACGTTTCAGCCGGATTAGAGCGGTTTTACGTGTACATCTTTCCTCGGTAATATAAACGGAAAATCAGGAACATTTTAGTTAATTCTAATGAAAACACATTGATTTTTATCATTTGTATTGGAAACAACATTGTCATATGTCTATTCTTGGATCTAAATAATACGAAACCTCGCTCTATGATTTGAAGTTAAAATCCTCAAATATTGTTAAATATTGACTTTTTTCACGTTTTTCATGTAGTTTGATATTACGTAAATATATTCATTTTTACCAATATTTCGATACTATTTCATGTAGTATCACGATATGTGATTTGGCTTTCAAATCTCAGAATTTCGCATAATATTGCATTTTAAGCAAGTTTTCTTGCCTTTTGTTTCGCACGAAAAATCATCGAATTTAGCAATATTTTGACGTTTATCATCCCCTTTTCCTTTATGTGACTTAAACAAAATATCATCGAATTAGGCAATATTTTGCCGTTTTCCACGTTTCTGTGAATTTTCAGTCTATGGGTATTAATTCATATATATACGATAAAAATTATGCAAACACATAATTGATTAGATAATAACCTTAAATACTTCATTTTCAATCAACTATTTGTTTTTCGTTAAAATACTGAGTAAGATATTGAAAAGGGGAGAAGTTCTGTTTTTATTGCATATATCGACGTTTCAGCCGGAATAGAGCGATTTTCGTGTACATCTTCCATCGGTAATATAAACGGAAAATCAGTAACATTTTAGTTAATACCAATGAAAACACATTGATTTTTATCATTTGTATTGGTAACAACACTGTCATATGTCTTTTCTTGGATCTAAATAATACGAAACCTCGCTCTATGATTTGAAGTTAAAATCCTCAAATATGGTTAAATAGTGACTTTTTTCACGTTTTTCATGTAGTTTGATACTACGTAAATATATTCATTTTTACCAATATTTCGATACTATTTCATGTAGTATCACGATATGTGATTTGGCCTTCAAATCTCAGAATTTCGCATAATATTGCATTTTAAGCAAGTTTGCTTGCCTTTTGTTTCGTACGAAAAATCATCGAATTAAGCAATATTTTGACGTTTATCATCCCCTTTTCCTTTATGTGACTTAAACAAAATATCATCGAATTAGACAATATTTTGCCGTTTTCCACGTTTTTGTGAATTTTTAGTCTATGGGTATTAATTCATATATATACGATAAAAATGATGCAAACACATAATTGATTAGATAATAACCTTAAATACTTCATTTTCAATCATCTATTTGTTTCTCGTTAAAATACTGAGTAAGATAATGAAAAGGGGAGAAGTTCGGTTTTTATTGCATATATCGACGTTTCAGCCGGATTAGAGCGGTTTTACGTGTACATCTTCCCTCGGTAATATAACGGAAAATCAAGAACATTTTAGTTAATTCTAATGAAAACACATTGATTTTTATAATTTGTATTGGAAACAACATTGTCAAATGTCTATTCTTGGATCTAAATAATACGAAACCTCGCTCTATGATTTGAAGTTAAAATCCTCAGATATGGTTAAATATTGACTTTTTTCACGTTTTTCATGTAGTTTGATATTACGTAAATATATTAATTTTTACCAATATTTCGATACTATTTCATGTAGTATCACGATATGTGATTTGGCCTTCAAATCTCAGAATTTCGCATAATATTGCATTTTAAGCAAGTTTTCTTGCCTTTTGTTTCGTACGAAAAATCATCGAATTTAGCAATATTTTGACGTTTATCATCCCCTTTTCCTTTATGTGACTTAAACAAAATATCATCGAATTAGGCAATATTTTGCCGTTTTCTACGCTTTTGTGAATTTTCAGTCTATGGGTATTAATTCATTATAAATACGATAAAAATGATGCAAACACATAATTGATTAGATAATAACCTTAAATACTTCATTTTCAATCATCTATTTGTTTCCCGTTAAAATACTGAGTAAGATAATGAAAAGGGGAGAAGTTCTGTTTTTATTGCAATATCGACGTTTCAGCCGGAATAGAGCGATTTTCGTGTACATCTTCCATCGGTAATATAAACGGAAAATCAGGAACATTTTAGTTAATACTAATGAAAAAACATTGATTTTTATCATTTGTATTGGAAACAACATTGTCATATGTCTTTTCTTGGATCTAAATAATACGAAACCTCGCTCTATGATTTGAAGTTAAAATCCTCAAATATGGTTAAATAGTGACTTTTTTCATGTTTTTCATGTAGTTTGATACTACTTAAATATATTCATTTTTACCAATATTTAGATTCTATTTCATGTAGCATCACGATATGTGATTTGGCCTTCAAATCTCAGAATTTCGCATAATATTGCATTTTAAGCAAGTTTTCTTGCCTTTTGTTTCGTACGAAAAATCATCGAATTTAGCAATATTTTGACGTTTATCATCCCCTTTTCCTTTATTTGATTTAAACAAAATATCATCGAATTAGGCAATATTTTGCGGTTTTTCCACGTTTTTGTGAATTTTCACTCTATGGGTATTATTTCATATATATACGATAAAAATTATGCAAACACATAATTGATTAGATAATAACCTTAAATACTTCATTTTCAATCATCTATTTGTTTCTCGTAAAATACTGAATAAGATATTGAAAAGGGGAGAAGTTCGGTTTTTATTGCATATATCGACGTTTCAGCCGGATTAGAGCGGTTTTACGTGTACATCTTCCCTCGGTAATATAAACGGAAAATCAGGAACATTTTAGTTAATTCTAATGAAAACACATTCATTTTTATCATTTGTATTGGAAACAACATTGTCATATGTCTTTTCTTGGATCTAAATAATACGAAACGTCTCTCTATGATTTGAAGTTAAAATCCTCAAATATGGTTAAATATTGACTTTTTTCACGTTTTTCATGTAGTTTGATATTACGTAAATATATTCATTTTTACCAATATTTCGATACTATTTCATGTAGTATCACGATATGTGATTTGGCCTTCAAATCTCAGAATTTCGCATAATATTGCATTTTAAGCAAGTTTTCTTGCCTTTTGTTTCGTACGAAAAACCATCGAATTAAGCAATATTTTGACGTTTATCATCCCCCTTTTCCTTTATGTGACTTAAACAAAATATCATCGAATTATGCAATATTTTGCCGTTTTCCACGTTTTTGTGAATTTTCAGTCTATGGGTATTAATTCATATATACACGATAAAAATTATGCAAACACATAATTGATTAGATAATAACCCTAAATACTTCATTTTCAATCAACTATTTGTTTCTCGTTAAAATACTGAGTAAGATATTGAAAAGGGGAGAAGTTCGGTTTTTATTGCATATATCGACGTTTCAGCCGGAATAGAGCGATTTTCGTGTACATCTTCCATCGGTAATATAAACGGAAATTCAGGAACATTTGAGTTAATACCAATGAAAACACATTGATTTTTATCATTTGTATTGGTAACAACACTGTCATATGTCTTTTCTTGGATCTAAATAATGCGAAACCTCGCTCTATGATTTGAAGTTAAAATCCTCATATATGGTTAAATATTTACTTTTTTCACGTTTTTCATGTAGTTTGATATAACGTAAATATATTCATTTTTACCAATATTTCGATACTATTTCATGTAGTATCACGATATGTGATTTGACCTTCAAATCTCAGAATTTCGCATAATATTGCATTTTAAGCAAGTTTTCTTGCCTTTTGTTTCGTACGAAAAACCATCGAATTTAGCAATATTTTGACGTTTATCATCCCCTTTTCCTTTATGTGACTTAAACAAAATATCATCGAATTAGGCAATATTTTGCCGTTTTCCACGTTTTTGTGAATTTTCAGTCTATGGGTATTAATTCATATATATACGATAAAAATTATGCAAACACATAATTTATTAGATAATAACCTTAAATACTTCATTTTCAATCATCTATTTGTTTCTCGTTAAAATACTGAGTAAGATAATGAAAAGGGGAGAAGTTCGGTTTTTATTGCATATATCGACGTTTCAGCCGGATTAGAGCGGTTTTACGTGTACATCTTCTCTCGGTAATATAAACGGAAAATCAAGAACATTTTAGTTAATTCTAATGAAAACACATTGATTTTTATAATTTGTATTGGAAACAACATTGTCATATGTCTATTCTTGGATCTAAATAATACGAAACCTCGCTCTATGATTTGAAGTTAAAATCCTCAAATATGGTTAAATATTGACTTTTTTCACGTTTTTCATGTAGTTTGATATTACGTAAATATATTCATTTTTACCAATATTTCGATACTATTTCATGTAGTATCACGATATGTGATTTGGCCTTCAAATCTCAGAATTTCGCATAATATTGCATTTTAAGCAAGTTTTCTTGCCTTTTGTTTCGTACGAAAAATCATCGAATTAAGCAATATTTTGACGTTTATAATCCCCTTTTCCTTTATGTGACTTAAACAAAATATCATCGAATTAGGCAATATTTTGCCGTTTTCCACGTTTTTGTGAATTTTCAGTCTATGTGTATTAATTCATATATATATACGATAAAAATTATGCAAACACATAATTGATTAGATAATAACCTTAAATACTTCATTTTCAATCAACTATTTGTTTCTCGTTAAAATACTGAGTAAGATATTGAAAAGGGGAGAAGTTCGGTTTTTATTGCATATATCGACGTTTCAGCCGGAATAGAGCGATTTTCGTGTACATCTTCCATCGGTAATATAAACGGAAATTCAGGAACATTTTAGTTAATACCAATGAAAACACATTGATTTTTATCATTTGTATTGGTAACAACACTGTCATATGTCTTTTCTTGGATCTAAATAATGCGAAACCTCGCTCTATGATTTGAAGTTAAAATCCTCATATATGGTTAAATATTTACTTTTTTCACGTTTTTCATGTAGTTTGATATAACGTAAATATATTCATTTTTACCAATATTTCGATACTATTTCATGTAGTATCACGATATGTGATTTGGCCTTCAAATCTCAGAATTTCGCATAATATTGCATTTTAAGCAAGTTTTCTTGCCTTTTGTTTCGTACGAAAAATCATCGAATTTAGCAATATTTTGACGTTTATCATCCCCTTTTCCTTTATGTGACTTAAACAAAATATCATCGAATTAGGCAATATTTTGCCGTTTTCCACGTTTTTGTGAATTTTCAGTCTATGGGTATTAATTCATATATATACGATAAAAATTATGCAAACACATAATTTATTAGATAATAACCTTAAATACTTCATTTTCAATCATCTATTTGTTTCTCGTTAAAATACTGAGTAAGATAATGAAAAGGGGAGAAGTTCGGTTTTTATTGCATATATCGACGTTTCAGCCGGATTAGAGCGGTTTTACGTGTACATCTTCTCTCGGTAATATAAACGGAAAATCAAGAACATTTTAGTTAATTCTAATGAAAACACATTGATTTTTATAATTTGTATTGGAAACAACATTGTCATATGTCTATTCTTGGATCTAAATAATACGAAACCTCGCTCTATGATTTGAAGTTAAAATCCTCAAATATGGTTAAATATTGACTTTTTTCACGTTTTTCATGTAGTTTGATATTACGTAAATATATTCATTTTTACCAATATTTCGATACTATTTCATGTAGTATCACGATATGTGATTTGGCCTTCAAATCTCAGAATTTCGCATAATATTGCATTTTAAGCAAGTTTTCTTGCCTTTTGTTTCGTACGAAAAATCATCGAATTAAGCAATATTTTGACGTTTATAATCCCCTTTTCCTTTATGTGACTTAAACAAAATATCATCGAATTAGGCAATATTTTGCCGTTTTCCACGTTTTTGTGAATTTTCAGTCTATGTGTATTAATTCATATATATATACGATAAAAATTATGCAAACACATAATTGATTAGATAATAACCTTAAATACTTCATTTTCAATCAACTATTTGTTTCTCGTTAAAATACTGAGTAAGATATTGAAAAGGGGAGAAGTTCGGTTTTTATTGCATATATCGACGTTTCAGCCGGAATAGAGCGTTTTCGTGTACATCTTCCATCGGTAATATAAACGGAAATTCAGGAACATTTTAGTTAATACCAATGAAAACACATTGATTTTTATCATTTGTATTGGTAACAACACTGTCATATGTCTTTTCTTGGATCTAAATAATGCGAAACCTCGCTCTATGATTTGAAGTTAAAATCCTCATATATGGTTAAATATTTACTTTTTTCACGTTTTTCATGTAGTTTGATATAACGTAAATATATTCATTTTTACCAATATTTCGATACTATTTCATGTAGTATCACGATATGTGATTTGGCCTTCAAATCTCAGAATTTCGCATAATATTGCATTTTAAGCAAGTTTTCTTGCCTTTTGTTTCGTACGAAAAATCATCGAATTTAGCAATATTTTGACGTTTATCATCCCCTTTTCCTTTATGTGACTTAAACAAAATATCATCGAATTAGGCAATATTTTGCCGTTTTCCACGTTTTTGTGAATTTTCAGTCTATGGGTATTAATTCATATATATACGATAAAAATTATGCAAACACATAATTTATTAGATAATAACCTTAAATACTTCATTTTCAATCATCTATTTGTTTCTCGTTAAAATACTGAGTAAGATAATGAAAAGGGGAGAAGTTCGGTTTTTATTGCATATATCGACGTTTCAGTCGGATTAGAGCGGTTTTACGTGTACATCTTCTCTCGGTAATATAAACGGAAAATCAAGAACATTTTAGTTAATTCTAATGAAAACACATTGATTTTTATAATTTGTATTGGAAACAACATTGTCATATGTCTATTCTTGGATCTAAATAATACGAAACCTCGCTCTATGATTTGAAGTTAAAATCCTCAAATATGGTTAAATATTGAATTTTCACGTTTTTCATGTAGTTTGATATTACGTAAATATATTCATTTTTACCAATATTTCGATACTATTTCATGTAGTATCACGATATGTGATTTGGCCTTCAAATCTCAGAATTTCGCATAATATTGCATTTTAAGCAAGTTTTCTTGCCTTTTGTTTCGTACGAAAAATCATTGAATTAAGCAATATTTTGACGTTTATAATCCCCTTTTCCTTTATGTGACTTAAACAAAATATCATCGAATTAGGCAATATTTTGCCGTTTTCCACGTTTTTGTGAATTTTCAGTCTATGGGTATTAATTCATATATATACGATAAAAATTATGCAAACACATAATTGATTAGATAATAACCTTAAATACTTCATTTTCAATCAACTATTTGTTTCTCGTTAAAATACTGAGTAAGATATTGAAAAGGGGAGAAGTTCGGTTTTTATTGCATATATCGACGTTTCAGCCGGAATAGAGCGATTTTCGTGTATATAAACGGAAATTCAAGAACATTTTAGTTAATACCAATGAAAACACATTGATTTTTATCATTTGTATTGGTAACAACACTGTCATATGTCTTTTCTTGGATCTAAATAATGCGAAACCTCGCTCTATGATTTGAAGTTAAAATCCTCATATATGGTTAAATATTGACTTTTTTCACGTTTTTCATGTAGTTTGATATAACGTAAATATATTCATTTTTACCAATATTTCGATACTATTTCATGTAGTATCACGATATGTGATTTAGCCTTCAAATCTCAGAATTTCGCATAATATTGCATTTTAAGCAAGTTTTGTTGACTTTTGTTTCGTACGAAAAATCATCGAATTTAGCAATATTTTGACGTTTATCATCCCCTTTTTCCTTTATGTGACTTAAACAAAATATCATCGAATTAGGCAATATTTTGCCGTTTTCCACGTTTTTGTGAATTTTCAGTCTATGGGTATTAAGTCATATATATACGATAAAAATGATGCAAACACATAATTTATTAGATAATAACCTTAAATACTTCATTTTCAATCATCCATTTGTTTCTCGTTAAAATACTGAGTAAGATAATGAAAAGGGGAGAAGTTCGGTTTTTATTGCATATATCGACGTTTCAGCCGGATTAGAGCGGTTTTACGTGTACATCTTCCCTCGGTAATATAAACGAAAAATCAGAAACATTTTAGTTAATTCTAATGAAAACACATTGGTTTTTATAATTTGTATTGGAAACAACATTGTCATATGTCTTTTCTTGGATCTAAATAATACGAAACCTCGCTCTATGATTTTAAGTTAAAATCCTCAAATATGGTTAAATAGTGACTTTTTCTCGTTTTTCATGTAGTTTGATACTACGTAAATATATTCATTTTTACCAATATTTCGATTCTATTTCAGGTAGTATCACGATATGTGATTTGGCCTTCAAATCTCAGAATTTTGCATAATATTGCATTTTAAGCAAGTTTTTTGCATTTTGTTTCGTACGAAAAATCATCGAATTTAGCAATATTTTTACGTTTATCATCCCATTTTCCTTTATGTGACTTAAACAAAATATCATCGAATTAGGCAATATTTTGCCGTTTTCTACGCTTTTGTGAATTTTCAGTCTATGGGTATTAATTCATTATATATACGATAAAAATTATGCAAACACATAATTGATTAGATAATAACCTTAAATACTTCATTTTCAATCATCTATTTGTTTCTCGTTAAAATACTGAGTAAGATAATGAAAAGGGGAGAAGTTCTGTTTTCATTGCATATATCGACGTTTCAGCCGGAATAGAGCGATTTTCGTGTACATCTTCCATCGGTAATATAAACGGAAAATCAGGAACATTTTAGTTAATACTAATGAAAAAACATTGATTTTTATCATTTGTATTGGAAACAACATTGTCATATGTCTTTTCTTGGATCTAAATAATAAGAAACCTCGCTCTATGATTTGAAGTTAAAATCCTCATATATGGTTAAATAGTGACTTTTTTCACGTTTTTCATGTAGTTTGATACTACGTAAATATATTGAGTTTTACCAATATTTCGATTCTATTTCATGTAGTATCACGATATGTGATTTGGCCTTCAAATCTCAGAATTTCGCATAATATTGCATTTTAAGCAAGTTTTCTTGCCTTTTGTTTCGTACGAAAAATCATCGAATTTAGCAATATTTTGACGTTTATCATCCCCTTTTCCTTTATTTGATTTAAACAAAATATCATCGAAATAGGCAATATTTTGCGGTTTTTCCACGTTTTTGTGAATTTTCACTCTATGGGTATTATTTCATATATATACGATAAAAATTATGCAAACACATAATTGATTAGATAATAACCTTAAATAATTCATTTTCAATCAACTATTTGTTTCTCGTTAAAATACTGAGTAAGATATTGAAAAGGGGAGAAGTTCAGTTTTTATTGCATATATCGACGTTTCAGCCGGAATAGAGCGATTTTCGTGTACATCTTCCATCGGTAATATAAACGGAAATTCAGGAACATTTTAGTTAATACCAATGAAAAAACATTGATTTTTATCATTTGTATTGGTAACAACACTGTCATATGTCTTTTCTTGGATCTAAATAATGCGAAACCTCGCTCTATGATTTGAAGTTAAAATCCTCATATATGGTTAAATATTGACTTTTTTCACGTTTTTCATGTAGTTTGATATAACGTAAATATATTCATTTTTACCAATATTTCGATACTATTTCATGTAGTATTACGATATGTGATTTGGCCTTCAAATCTCAGAATTTCGAATAATATTGCATTTTAAGCAAGTTTTCTTGCCTTTTGTTTCGTACGAAAAATCATCGAATTAAGCAATATTTTGACGTTTATAATCCCCTTTTCCTTTATGTGACTTAAACAAAATATCATCGAATTAGGCAATATTTTGCCGTTTTCCACGTTTTTGTGAAATTTCAGTCTATGGGTATTAATTCATATATATACGATAAAAATTATGCAAACACATAATTGATTAGATAATAACCTTAAATACTTCATTTTCAATCAACTATTTGTTTCTCGTTAAAATACTGAGTAAGATATTGAAAAGGGGAGAAGTTCGGTTTTTATTGCATATATCGACGTTTCAGCCGGAATAGAGCGATTTTCGTGTACATCTTCCATCGGTAATATAAACGGAAATTCAGGAACATTTTAGTTAATACCAATGAAAACACATTGATTTTTATCATTTGTATTGGTAACAACACTGTCATATGTCTTTTCTTGGATCTAAATAATGCGAAACCTCGCTCTATGATTTGAAGTTAAAATCCTCATATATGGTTAAATATTGACTTTTTTCACGTTTTTCATGTAGTTTGATATAACGTAAATATATTCATTTTTACCAATATTTCGATACTATTTCATGTAGTATCACGATATGTGATTTAGCCTTCAAATCTCAGAATTTCGCATAATATTGCATTTTAAGCAAGTTTTGTTGACTTTTGTTTCGTACGAAAAATCATCGAATTTAGCAATATTTTGACGTTTATCATCCCCTTTTTCCTTTATGTGACTTAAACAAAATATCATCGAATTAGGCAATATTTTGCCGTTTTCCACGTTTTTGTGAATTTTCAGTCTATGGGTATTAAGTCATATATATACGATAAAAATGATGCAAACACATAATTTATTAGATAATAACCTTAAATACTTCATTTTCAATCATCCATTTGTTTCTCGTTAAAATACTGAGTAAGATAATGAAAAGGGGAGAAGTTCTGTTTTCATTGCATATATCGACGTTTCAGCCGGAATAGAGCGATTTTCGTGTACATCTTCCATCGGTAATATAAACGGAAAATCAGGAACATTTTAGTTAATACTAATGAAAAAACATTGATTTTTATCATTTGTATTGGAAACAACATTGTCATATGTCTTTTCTTGGATCTAAATAATACGAAACCTCGCTCTATGATTTGAAGTTAAAATCCTCATATATGGTTAAATAGTGACTTTTTTCACGTTTTTCATGTAGTTTGATACTACGTAAATATATTGAGTTTTACCAATATTTCGATTCTATTTCATGTAGTATCACGATATGTGATTTGGCCTTCAAATCTCAGAATTTCGCATAATATTGCATTTTAAGCAAGTTTTCTTGCCTTTTGTTTCGTACGAAAAATCATCGAATTTAGCAATATTTTGACGTTTATCATCCCCTTTTCCTTTATTTGATTTAAACAAAATATCATCGAAATAGGCAATATTTTGCGGTTTTTCCACGTTTTTGTGAATTTTCATTCTATGGGTATTATTTTATATATATACGATAAAAATTATGCAAACACATAATTGATTAGATAATAACCTTAAATACTTCATTTTCAATCAACTATTTGTTTCTCGTTAAAATACTGAGTAAGATATTGAAAAGGGGAGAAGTTCAGTTTTTATTGCATATATCGACGTTTCAGCCGGAATAGAGCGATTTTCGTGTACATCTTCCATCGGTAATATAAACGGAAATTCAGGAACATTTTAGTTAATACCAATGAAAAAACATTGATTTTTATCATTTGTATTGGTAACAACACTGTCATATGTCTTTTCTTGGATCTAAATAATGCGAAACCTCGCTCTATGATTTGAAGTTAAAATCCTCATATATGGTTAAATATTGACTTTTTTCACGTTTTTCATGTAGTTTGATATAACGTAAATATATTCATTTTTACCAATATTTCGATACTATTTCATGTAGTATCACGATATGTGATTTGGCCTTCAAATCTCAGAATTTCGAATAATATTGCATTTTAAGCAAGTTTTCTTGCCTTTTGTTTCGTACGAAAAATCATCGAATTTAGCAATATTTTGACGTTTATCATCCCCTTTTCCTTTATGTGACTTAAACAAAATATCATCGAATTAGGCAATATTTTGCCGTTTTCCACGTTTTTGTGAATTTTCAGTCTATGGGTATTAATTCATATATATATACGATAAAAATGATGCAAACACAGAATTGATTATATAATAACCTTAAATACTTCATTTTCAATCATCTATTTGTTTCTCGTTAAAATACTGAGTAAGATAATGAAAAGGGGAGAAGTTCGGTTTTTATTGCATATATCGACGTTTCAGCCGGATTACAGCGGTTTTACGTGTACATCTTCCCTCGGTAATATAAACGGAAAATCAGGAACATTTTAGTTAATTCTAATGAAAACACATTCATTTTTATCATTTGTATTGGAAACAACATTGTCATATGTCTTTTCTTGGATCTAAATAATACGAAACCTCTCTCTATGATTTGAAGTTAAAATCCTCAAATATGGTTAAATAGTGACTTTTTTCACGTTTTTCATGTAGTTTGATACTACGTAAATATATTGAGTTTCACCAATATTTCGATTCTATTTCATGTAGTATCACGATATGTGATTTGGCCTTCAAATCTCAGAATTTCGCATAATATTGCATTTTAAGCAAGTTTTCTTGCATTTTGTTTCGTACGAAAAATCATCGAATTTAGCAATATTTTGACGTTTATCATCCTCTTTTCATTTATGTGACTTAAACAAAATATCATCGAATTAGGCAATATTTTGCCGTTTTCCACGTTTTTGTGAATTTTCAGTCTATGGGTATTAATTCATATATATACGATAAAAATGATGCAAACCCATAATTGATTAGATAATAACCTTAAATACTTCATTTTCAATCATCTATTTGTTCTCGTTAAAATACTGAGTAAGATATTGATAAGGGGAGAAGTTCTGTTTTTATTGCATATATCGACGTTTCAGCCGGAATAGAGCGATTTTCGTGTACATCTTCCATCGGTAATATAAACGGAAAATCAGGAACATTTTAGTTAATACCAATGAAAACACATTGATTTTTATCATTTGTATTGGTAACAACACTGTCATATGTCTTTTCTTGGATCTAAATAATGCGAAACCTCGCTCTATGATTTGAAGTTAAAATCCTCATATATGGTTAAATATTGACTTTTTTCACGTTTTTCATGTAGTTTGATATAACGTAAATATATTCATTTTTACCAATATTTCGATACTATTTCATGTAGTATCACGATATGTGATTTGGCCTTCAAATCTCAGAATTTCGCATAATATTGCATTTTAAGCAAGTTTTCTTGCCTTTTGTTTCGTACGAAAAATCATCGAATTTAGCAATATTTTGACGTTTATCATCCCCTTTTCCTTTGTGTGACTTAAACAAAATATCATCGAATTAGGCAATATTTTGCCGTTTTCCACGTTTTTGTGAATTTTCAGTCTATGGGTATTAAATCATATATATACGATAAAAATGATGCAAACACATAATTGATTAGATAATAACCTTAAATACTTCATTTTCAATCATCTATTTGTTTCTCGTTAAAATACTGAGTAAGATAATGAAAAGGGGAGAAGTTCGGTTTTTATTGCATATATCGACGTTTCAGCCGGATTAGAGCGGTTTTACGTGTACATCTTCCCTCGGTAATATAAACGGAAAATCAAGAACATTTTAGTTAATTCTAATGAAAACACATTGATTTTTATAATTTGTATTGGAAACAACATTGTCATATGTCTATTCTTGGATCTAAATAATACGAAACCTCGCTCTATGATTTGAAGTTAAAATCCTCAAATATGGTTAAATATTGACTTTTTTCACGTTTTTCATGTAGTTTGATATTACGTAAATATATTCATTTTTACCAATATTTCGATACTATTTCATGTAGTATCACGATATGTGATTTGGCCTTCAAATCTCAGAATTTCGCATAATATTGCATTTTAAGCAAGTTTTCTTGCCTTTTGTTTCGTACGAAAAATCATCGAATTAAGCAATATTTTGACGTTTATAATCCCCTTTTCCTTTATGTGACTTAAACAAAATATCATCGAATTAGGCAATATTTTGCCGTTTTCCACGTTTTTGTGAATTTTCAGTCTATGTGTATTAATTCATATATATATACGATAAAAATTATGCAAACACATAATTGATTAGATAATAACCTTAAATACTTCATTTTCAATCAACTATTTGTTTCTCGTTAAAATACTGAGTAAGATATTGAAAAGGGGAGAAGTTCGGTTTTTATTGCATATATCGACGTTTCAGCCGGAATAGAGCGATTTTCGTGTACATCTTCCATCGGTAATACAAACGGAAATTCAGGAACATTTTAGTTAATACCAATGAAAACACATTGATTTTTATCATTTGTATTGGTAACAACACTGTCATATGTCTTTTCTTGGATCTAAATAATGCGAAACCTCGCTCTATGATTTGAAGTTAAAATCCTCATATATGGTTATATATTTACTTTTTTCACGTTTTTCATGTAGTTTGATATAACGTAAATATATTCATTTTTACCAATATTTCGATACTATTTCATGTAGTATCACGATATGTGATTTGGCCTTCAAATCTCAGAATTTCGCATAATATTGCGTTTTAAGCAAGTTTTCTTGCCTTTTGTTTCGTACGAAAAATCATCGAATTTAGCAATGTTTTGACGTTTATCATCCCCTTTTCCTTTATGTGACTTAAACAAAATATCATCGAATTAGGCAATATTTTGCCGTTTTCCACGTTTTTGTGAATTTTCAGTCTATGCTCTATGATTTGAAGTTAAAATCCTCAAATATGGTTAAATAGTGACTTTTTTCACGTTTTTCATGTAGTTTGATATTACGTAAATATATTCATTTTTACCAATATTTCGATACTATTTCATGTAGTATCACGATATGTGATTTGGCCTTCAAATCTCAGAATTTCGCATAATATTGCATTTTTAAGCAAGTTTTCTTGCCTTTTGTTTCGTACGAAAAATCATCGAATTAAGCAATATTTTGACGTTTATAATCCCCTTTTCCTTTATGTGACTTAAACAAAATATCATCGAATTAGGGAATATTTTGCCGTTTTCCACGTTTTTGTGAATTTTCAGTCTATGGGTATTAATTCATATATATACGATAAAAATTATGCAAACACATAATTGATTAGATAATAACCTTAAATACTTCATTTTCAATCAACTATTTGTTTCTCGTTAAAATACTGAGTAAGATATTGAAAAGGGGAGAAGTTCGGTTTTTATTGCATATATCGACGTTTCAGCCGGAATAGAGCGATTTTCGTGTACATCTTCCATCGGTAATATAAACGGAAATTCAGGAACATTTTAGTTAATACCAATGAAAACACATTGATTTTTATCATTTGTATTGGTAACAACACTGTCATATGTCTTTTCTTGGATCTAAATAATGCGAAACCTCGCTCTATGATTTGAAGTTAAAATCCTCATATATGGTTAAATATTGACTTTTTTCACGTTTTTCATGTAGTTTGATATAACGTAAATATATTCATTTTTACCAATATTTCGATACTATTTCATGTAGTATCACGATATGTAATTTAGCCTTCAAATCTCAGAATTTCGCATAATATTGCATTTTAAGCAAGTTTTGTTGACTTTTGTTTCGTACGAAAAATCATCGAATTTAGCAATATTTTGACGTTTATCATCCCCTTTTTCCTTTATGTGACTTAAACAAAATATCATCGAATTAGGCAATATTTTGCCGTTTTCCACGTTTTTGTGAATTTTCAGTCTATGGGTATTAAGTCATATATAAACGATAAAAATGATGCAAACACATAATTTATTAGATAATAACCTTAAATACTTCATTTTCAATCATCCATTTGTTTCTCGTTAAAATACTGAGTAAGATAATGAAAAGGGGAGAAGTTCGGTTTTTATTGCATATATCGACGTTTCAGCCGGATTAGAGCAGTTTTACGTGTACATCTTCCCTCGGTAATATAAACGAAAAATCAGAAACATTTTAGTTAATTCTAATGAAAACACATTGGTTTTTATAATTTGTATTGGAAACAACATTGTCATATGTCTGTTCTTGGATCTAAATAATACGAAACCTCGCTCTATGATTTGAAGTTAAAATCCTCAAATATGGTTAAATATTGACTTTTTTCACGTTTTTCATGTAGTTTGATATAACGTAAATATATTCATTTTTACCAATATTTCGATACTATTTCATGTAGTATCACGATATGTGATTTGGCCTTCAAATCTCAGAATTTCGCATAATATTGCATTTTAAGCAAGTTTTCTTGCCTTTTGTTTCGTACGAAAAATCATCGAATTTAGCAATATTTTGACGTTTATCATCCCCTTTTCCTTTGTGTGACTTAAACAAAATATCATCGAATTAGGCAATATTTTGCCGTTTTCCACGTTTTTGTGAATTTTCAGTCTATGGGTATTAAATCATATATATACGATAAAAATGATGCAAACACATAATTGATTAGATAATAACCTTAAATACTTCATTTTCAATCATCTATTTGTTTCTCGTTAAAATACTGAGTAAGATAATGAAAAGGGGAGAAGTTCGGTTTTTATTGCATATATCGACGTTTCAGCCGGATTAGAGCGGTTTTACGTGTACATCTTCCCTCGGTAATATAAACGGAAAATCAAGAACATTTTAGTTAATTCTAATGAAAACACATTGATTTTTATAATTTGTATTGGAAACAACATTGTCATATGTCTATTCTTGGATCTAAATAATACGAAACCTCGCTCTATGATTTGAAGTTAAAATCCTCAAATATGGTTAAATATTGACTTTTTTCACGTTTTTCATGTAGTTTGATATTACGTAAATATATTCATTTTTACCAATATTTCGATACTATTTCATGTAGTATCACGATATGTGATTTGGCCTTCAAATCTCAGAATTTCGCATAATATTGCATTTTAAGCAAGTTTTCTTGCCTTTTGTTTCGTACGAAAAATCATCGAATTAAGCAATATTTTGACGTTTATAATCCCCTTTTCCTTTATGTGACTTAAACAAAATATCATCGAATTAGGCAATATTTTGCCGTTTTCCACGTTTTTGTGAATTTTCAGTCTATGTGTATTAATTCATATATATATACGATAAAAATTATGCAAACACATAATTGATTAGATAATAACCTTAAATACTTCATTTTCAATCAACTATTTGTTTCTCGTTAAAATACTGAGTAAGATATTGAAAAGGGGAGAAGTTCGGTTTTTATTGCATATATCGACGTTTCAGCCGGAATAGAGCGATTTTCGTGTACATCTTCCATCGGTAATACAAACGGAAATTCCGGAACATTTTAGTTAATACCAATGAAAACACATTGATTTTTATCATTTGTATTGGTAACAACACTGTCATATGTCTTTTCTTGGATCTAAATAATGCGAAACCTCGCTCTATGATTTGAAGTTAAAATCCTCATATATGGTTATATATTTACTTTTTTCACGTTTTTCATGTAGTTTGATATAACGTAAATATATTCATTTTTACCAATATTTCGATACTATTTCATGTAGTATCACGATATGTGATTTGGCCTTCAAATCTCAGAATTTCGCATAATATTGCGTTTTAAGCAAGTTTTCTTGCCTTTTGTTTCGTACGAAAAATCATCGAATTTAGCAATATTTTGACGTTTATCATCCCCTTTTCCTTTATGTGACTTAAACAAAATATCATCGAATTAGGCAATATTTTGCCGTTTTCCACGTTTTTGTGAATTTTCAGTCTATGCTCTATGATTTGAAGTTAAAATCCTCAAATATGGTTAAATAGTGACTTTTTTCACGTTTTTCATGTAGTTTGATATTACGTAAATATATTCATTTTTACCAATATTTCGATACTATTTCATGTAGTATCACGATATGTGATTTGGCCTTCAAATCTCAGAATTTCGCATAATATTGCATTTTTAAGCAAGTTTTCTTGCCTTTTGTTTCGTACGAAAAATCATCGAATTAAGCAATATTTTGACGTTTATAATCCCCTTTTCCTTTATGTGACTTAAAGAAAATATCATCGAATTAGGGAATATTTTGCCGTTTTCCACTTTTTTGTGAATTTTCAGTCTATGGGTATTAATTCATATATATACGATAAAAATTATGCAAACACATAATTGATTAGATAATAACCTTAAATACTTCATTTTCAATCAACTATTTGTTTCTCGTTAAAATACTGAGTAAGATATTGAAAAGGGGAGAAGTTCGGTTTTTATTGCATATATCGACGTTTCAGCCGGAATAGAGCGATTTTCGTGTACATCTTCCATCGGTAATATAAACGGAAATTCAGGAACATTTTAGTTAATACCAATGAAAACACATTGATTTTTATCATTTGTATTGGTAACAACACTGTCATATGTCTTTTCTTGGATCTAAATAATGCGAAACCTCGCTCTATGATTTGAAGTTAAAATCCTCATATATGGTTAAATATTGACTTTTTTCACGTTTTTCATGTAGTTTGATATAACGTAAATATATTCATTTTTACCAATATTTCGATACTATTTCATGTAGTATCACGATATGTAATTTAGCCTTCAAATCTCAGAATTTCGCATAATATTGCATTTTAAGCAAGTTTTGTTGACTTTTGTTTCGTACGAAAAATCATCGAATTTAGCAATATTTTGACGTTTATCATCCCCTTTTTCCTTTATGTGACTTAAACAAAATATCATCGAATTAGGCAATATTTTGCCGTTTTCCACGTTTTTGTGAATTTTCAGTCTATGGGTATTAAGTCATATATAAACGATAAAAATGATGCAAACACATAATTTATTAGATAATAACCTTAAATACTTCATTTTCAATCATCCATTTGTTTCTCGTTAAAATACTGAGTAAGATAATGAAAAGGGGAGAAGTTCGGTTTTTATTGCATATATCGACGTTTCAGCCGGATTAGAGCGGTTTTACGTGTACATCTTCCCTCGGTAATATAAACGAAAAATCAGAAACATTTTAGTTAATTCTAATGAAAACACATTGGTTTTTATAATTTGTATTGGAAACAACATTGTCATATGTCTGTTCTTGGATCTAAATAATACGAAACCTCGCTCTATGATTTGAAGTTAAAATCCTCAAATATGGTTAAATATTGACTTTTTTCACGTTTTTCATGTAGTTTGATATTACGTAAATATATTCATTTTTACCAATATTTCGATACTATTTCATGTAGTATCACGATATGTGATTTGGCCTTCAAATCTCAGAATTTCGCATAATATTGCATTTTAAGCAAGTTTTCTTGCCTTTTGTTTCGTACGAAAAATCATCGAATTAAGCAATATTTTGACGTTTATAATCCCATTTTCCTTTATGTGACTTAAACAAAATGTCATCGAATTAGGCAATATTTTGCCGTTTTCTACGCTTTTGTGAATTTTCAGTCTATGGGTATTAATTCATTATATATACGATAAAAATTATGCAAACACATAATTGATTAGATAATAACCTTAAATACTTCATTTTCAATCATCTATTTGTTTCTCGTTAAAATACTGAGTAAGATAATGAAAAGGGGAGAAGTTCTGTTTTTATTGCATATATCGACGTTTCAGCCGGAATAGAGCGATTTTCGTGTACATCTTCCATCGGTAATATAAACGGAAAATCAGGAACATTTTAGTTAATACTAATGAAAAAACATTGATTTTTATCATTTGTATTGGAAACAACATTGTCATATGTCTTTTCTTGGATCTAAATAATACGAAACCTCGCTCTATGATTTGAAGTTAAAATCCTCAAATATGGTTAAATATTGACTTTTTTCACGTTTTTCATGTAGTTTGATATTACGTAAATATATTCATTTTTACCAATATTTCGATACTATTTCATGTAGTATCACGATATGTGATTTGGCCTTCAAATCTCAGAATTTCGCATAATATTGCATTTTAAGCAAGTTTTCTTGCCTTTTGTTTCGTACGAAAAATCATCGAATTAAGCAATATTTTGACGTTTATAATCCCCTTTTCCTTTATGTGACTTAAACAAAATATCATCGAATTAGGCAATATTTTGCCGTTTTCCACGTTTTTGTGAATTTTCAGTCTATGTGTATTAATTCATATATATATACGATAAAAATTATGCAAACACATAATTGATTAGATAATAACCTTAAATACTTCATTTTCAATCAACTATTTGTTTCTCGTTAAAATACTGAGTAAGATATTGAAAAGGGGAGAAGTTCGGTTTTTATTGCATATATCGACGTTTCAGCCGGAATAGAGCGATTTTCGTGTACATCTTCCATCGGTAATACAAACGGAAATTCAGGAACATTTTAGTTAATACCAATGAAAACACATTGATTTTTATCATTTGTATTGGTAACAACACTGTCATATGTCTTTTCTTGGATCTAAATAATGCGAAACCTCGCTCTATGATTTGAAGTTAAAATCCTCATATATGGTTATATATTTACTTTTTTCACGTTTTTCATGTAGTTTGATATAACGTAAATATATTCATTTTTACCAATATTTCGATACTATTTCATGTAGTATCACGATATGTGATTTGGCCTTCAAATCTCAGAATTTCGCATAATATTGCGTTTTAAGCAAGTTTTCTTGCCTTTTGTTTCGTACGAAAAATCATCGAATTTAGCAATATTTTGACGTTTATCATCCCCTTTTCCTTTATGTGACTTAAACAAAATATCATCGAATTAGGCAATATTTTGCCGTTTTCCACGTTTTTGTGAATTTTCAGTCTATGCTCTATGATTTGAAGTTAAAATCCTCAAATATGGTTAAATAGTGACTTTTTTCACGTTTTTCATGTAGTTTGATATTACGTAAATATATTCATTTTTACCAATATTTCGATACTATTTCATGTAGTATCACGATATGTGATTTGGCCTTCAAATCTCAGAATTTCGCATAATATTGCATTTTTAAGCAAGTTTTCTTGCCTTTTGTTTCGTACGAAAAATCATCGAATTAAGCAATATTTTGACGTTTATAATCCCCTTTTCCTTTATGTGACTTAAAGAAAATATCATCGAATTAGGGAATATTTTGCCGTTTTCCACTTTTTTGTGAATTTTCAGTCTATGGGTATTAATTCATATATATACGATAAAAATTATGCAAACACATAATTGATTAGATAATAACCTTAAATACTTCATTTTCAATCAACTATTTGTTTCTCGTTAAAATACTGAGTAAGATATTGAAAAGGGGAGAAGTTCGGTTTTTATTGCATATATCGACGTTTCAGCCGGAATAGAGCGATTTTCGTGTACATCTTCCATCGGTAATATAAACGGAAATTCAGGAACATTTTAGTTAATACCAATGAAAACACATTGATTTTTATCATTTGTATTGGTAACAACACTGTCATATGTCTTTTCTTGGATCTAAATAATGCGAAACCTCGCTCTATGATTTGAAGTTAAAATCCTCATATATGGTTAAATATTGACTTTTTTCACGTTTTTCATGTAGTTTGATATAACGTAAATATATTCATTTTTACCAATATTTCGATACTATTTCATGTAGTATCACGATATGTAATTTAGCCTTCAAATCTCAGAATTTCGCATAATATTGCATTTTAAGCAAGTTTTGTTGACTTTTGTTTCGTACGAAAAATCATCGAATTTAGCAATATTTTGACGTTTATCATCCCCTTTTTCCTTTATGTGACTTAAACAAAATATCATCGAATTAGGCAATATTTTGCCGTTTTCCACGTTTTTGTGAATTTTCAGTCTATGGGTATTAAGTCATATATAAACGATAAAAATGATGCAAACACATAATTTATTAGATAATAACCTTAAATACTTCATTTTCAATCATCCATTTGTTTCTCGTTAAAATACTGAGTAAGATAATGAAAAGGGGAGAAGTTCGGTTTTTATTGCATATATCGACGTTTCAGCCGGATTAGAGCGGTTTTACGTGTACATCTTCCCTCGGTAATATAAACGAAAAATCAGAAACATTTTAGTTAATTCTAATGAAAACACATTGGTTTTTATAATTTGTATTGGAAACAACATTGTCATATGTCTGTTCTTGGATCTAAATAATACGAAACCTCGCTCTATGATTTGAAGTTAAAATCCTCAAATATGGTTAAATATTGACTTTTTTCACGTTTTTCATGTAGTTTGATATTACGTAAATATATTCATTTTTACCAATATTTCGATACTATTTCATGTAGTATCACGATATGTGATTTGGCCTTCAAATCTCAGAATTTCGCATAATATTGCATTTTAAGCAAGTTTTCTTGCCTTTTGTTTCGTACGAAAAATCATCGAATTAAGCAATATTTTGACGTTTATAATCCCATTTTCCTTTATGTGACTTAAACAAAATGTCATCGAATTAGGCAATATTTTGCCGTTTTCTACGCTTTTGTGAATTTTCAGTCTATGGGTATTAATTCATTATATATACGATAAAAATTATGCAAACACATAATTGATTAGATAATAACCTTAAATACTTCATTTTCAATCATCTATTTGTTTCTCGTTAAAATACTGAGTAAGATAATGAAAAGGGGAGAAGTTCTGTTTTTATTGCATATATCGACGTTTCAGCCGGAATAGAGCGATTTTCGTGTACATCTTCCATCGGTAATATAAACGGAAAATCAGGAACATTTTAGTTAATACTAATGAAAAAACATTGATTTTTATCATTTGTATTGGAAACAACATTGTCATATGTCTTTTCTTGGATCTAAATAATACGAAACCTCGCTCTATGATTTGAAGTTAAAATCCTCATATATGGTTAAATAGTGACTTTTTTCACGTTTTTCATGTAGTTTGATACTACGTAAATATATTGAGTTTTACCAATATTTCGATTCTATTTCATGTAGTATCACGATATGTGATTTGGCCTTCAAATCTCAGAATTTCGCATAATATTGCATTTTAAGCAAGTTTTCTTGCCTTTTGTTTCGTACGAAAAATCATCGAATTTAGCAATATTTTGACGTTTATCTTCCCCTTTTCCTTTATTTGATTTAAACAAAATATCATCGATATAGGCAATATTTTGCGGTTTTTCCACGTTTTTGTGAATTTTCACTCTATTGGTATTATTTCATATATATACGATAAAAATTATGCAAACACATAATTGATTAGATAATAACCTTAAATACTTCATTTTCAATCAACTATTTGTTTCTCGTTAAAATACTGAGTAAGATATTGAAAAGGGGAGAAGTTCAGTTTTTATTGCATATATCGACGTTTCAGCCGGAATAGAGCGATTTTCGTGTACATCTTCCATCGGTAATATAAACGGAAAATCAGGAACATTTTAGTTAATACCAATGAAAAAACATTGATTTTTATCATTTGTATTGGTAACAACACTGTCATATGTCTTTTCTTGGATCTAAATAATGCGAAACCTCGCTCTATGATTTGAAGTTAAAATCCTCATATTGAATATTGACTTTTTTCACGTTTTTCATGTAGTTTGATATAACGTAAATATATTCATTTTTACCAATATTTCGATACTATTTCATGTAGTATCACGATATGTGATTTGGCCTTCAAATCTCAGAATTTCGAATAATATTGCATTTTAAGCAAGTTTTCTTGCCTTTTGTTTCGTACGAAAAATCATCGAATTTAGCAATATTTTGACGTTTATCATCCCCTTTTCCTTTATGTGACTTAAACAAAATATCATCGAATTAGGCAATATTTTGCCGTTTTCCACGTTTTTGTGAATTTTCAGTCTATGGGTATTAATTCATATATATATACGATAAAAATGATGCAAACACATAATTGATTATATAATAACCTTAAATACTTCATTTTCAATCATCTATTTGTTTCTCGTTAAAATACTGAGTAAGATAATGAAAAGGGGAGAAGTTCGGTTTTTATTGCATATATCGACGTTTCAGCCGGATTAGAGCGGTTTTACGTGTACATCTTCCCTCGGTAATATAAACGGAAAATCAAGAACATTTTAGTTAATTCTAATGAAAACACATTGATTTTTATAATTTATATTGGAAACAACATTGTCATATGTCTGTTCTTGGATCTAAATAATACGAAACCTCGCTCTATGATTTGAAGTTAAAATCCTCAAATATGGTTAAATATTGACTTTTTTCACGTTTTTCATGTAGTTTGATATTACGTAAATATATTCATTTTTACCAATATTTCGATACTATTTCATGTAGTATCACGATATGTGATTTGGCCTTCAAATCTCAGAATTTCGCATAATATTGCATTTTAAGCAAGTTTTCTTGCCTTTTGTTTCGTACGAAAAATCATCGAATTTAGCAATATTTTGACGTTTATCATCCCCTTTTCCTTTATGTGACTTAAACAAAATATCATCGAAATAGGCAATATTTTGCCGTTTTCCACGTTTTTGTGAATTTTCAGTCTATGGGTATTAATTCATATATATACGATAAAAATTATGCAAACACATAATTGATTAGATAATAACCTTAAATACTTCATTTTCAATCAACTATTTGTTTCTCGTTAAAATACTGAGTAAGATATTGAAAAGGGGAGAAGTTCTGTTTTTATTGCATATATCGACGTTTCAGCCGGAATAAAGCGATTTTCGTGTACATCTTCCATCGGTAATATAAACGGAAAATCAGGAACATTTTAATTAATTCCAATGAAAACACATTGATTTTTATAATTTGTATTGGTAACAACACTGTCATGTCTTTTCTTGGATCTAAATAATGCGAAACCTCGCTCTATGATTTGAAGTTAAAATCCTCATATATGGTTAAATATTGACTTTTTTCACGTTTTTCATGTAGTTTGATATAACGTAAATATATTCATTTTTACCAATATTTCGATACTATTTCATGTAGTATCACGTAATGTGATTTGGCCTTCAAATCCCAGAATTTCGCATAATATTGCATTTTAAGCAAGTTTTCTTGACTTTTGTTTTGTACGAAAAATCATCGAATTTAGCAATATTTTGACGTTTATCATCCCCTTTTCCTTTATGTGACTTAAACAAAATATCATCGAATTAGGCAATATTTTGCCGTTTTCCACGTTTTTGTGAATTTTCAGTCTATGGGTATTAATTCATATATATACGATAAAAATGATGCAAACACATAATTGATTAGATAATAACCTTAAATACTTCATTTTCAATCATCTATTTGTTTCTCGTTAAAATACTGAGTAAGATAATGAAAAGGGGAGAAGTTCGGTTTTTATTGCATATATCGACGTTTCAGCCGGATTAGAGCGGTTTTACGTGTACATCTTCCCTCGGTAATATAAACGAAAAATCAGGAACATTTTAGTTAATTCTAATGAAAACACATTGATTTTTATAATTTGTATTGGAAACAACATTGTCATATGTCTTTTCTTGGATCTAAATAATACGAAACCTCGCTCTATGATTTGAAGTTAAAATCCTCAAATATGGTTAAATAGTGACTTTTTTCACGTTTTTCATGTAGTTTGATACTACGTAAATATATTCATTTTTACCAATATTTCGATTCTATTTCATGTAGTATCACGATATGTGATTTGGCCTTCAAATCTCAGAATTTTGCATAATATTGCATTTTAAGCAAGTTTTCTTGCATTTTGTTTCGTACGAAAAATCATCGAATTTAGCAATATTTTGACGTTTATCATCCCCTTTTCCTTTATGTGACTTAAACAAAATATCATCGAATTAGGCAATATTTTGCCGTTTTCCACGTTTCTGTGAATTTTCAGTCTATGGGTATTAATTCATATATATACGATAAAAATTATGCAAACACATAATTGATTAGATATTAACCGTAAATACTTCATTTTCAATCAACTATTTGTTTCTCGTTAAAATACTGAGTAAGATATTGAAAAGGGGAGAAGTTCTGTTTTTATTGCATATATCGACGTTTCAGCCGGAATAGAGCGATTATCTTGTACATCTTCCATCGGTAATATAAACGGAAAATCAGGAACATTTTAGTTAATACCAATGAAAACACATTGATTTTTATCTTTTGTATTGGTAACAACACTGTCATATGTCTTTTCTTGGATCTAAATAATGCGAAACCTCGCTCTATGATTTGAAGTTAAAATCCTCAAATATGGTTAAATAGTGACTTTTTTCACGTTTTTCATGTAGTTTGATACAACGTAAATATATTCATTTTTACCAATATTTCGATTCTATTTCATGTAGTATCACGATATGTGATTTGGCCTTCAAATCTCAGAATTTTGCATAATATTGCATTTTAAGCAAGTTTTCTTGCATTTTGTTTCGTACGAAAAATCATCGAATTTAGCAATATTTTGACGTTTATCATCCCATTTTCCTTTATGTGACTTAAACAAAATATCATCGTAATAGGCAATATTTTGCGGTTTTTCCACGTTTTTGTGAATTTTCACTCTATGGGTATTATTTCATATATATACGATAAAAATTATGCAAACACATAATTGATTAGATAATAACCTTAAATACTTCATTTTCAATCATCTATTTGTTTCTCGTAAAATAGTGAGTAAGATATTGAAAAGGGGAGAAGTTCGGTTTTTATTGCATATATCGACGTTTCAGCCGGATTAGAGCGGTTTTACGTGTACATCTTCCCTCGGTAATATAAACGGAAAATCAGGAATATTTTAGTTAATTCTAATGAAAACACATTCATTTTTATCATTTGTATTGGAAACAACATTGTCATATGTCTTTTCTTGGATCTAAATAATACGAAACCTCTCTCTATGATTTGAAGTTAAAATCCTCAAATATGGTTAAATAGTGACTTTTTTCACGTTTTTCATGTAGTTTGATACTACGTAAATATATTGAGTTTTACCAATATTTCGATTCTATTTCATGTAGTATCACGATATGTGATTTGGCCTTCAAATCTCAAAATTTCGCATAATATTGCATTTTAAGCAAATTTTCTTGCATTTTGTTTCGTACGAAAAATCATCGAATTTAGCAATATTTTGACGTTTATCATCCTCTTTTCCTTTATGTGACTTAAACAAAATATCATCGAATTAGGCAATATTTTGCCGTTTTCCACGTTTTTGTGAATTTTCAGTCTATGGGTATTAATTCATATATATACGATAAAAATGATGCAAACACATAATTGATTAGATAATAACCTTAAATACTTCATTTTCAATCATCTATTTGTTTCTCGTTAAAATACTGAGTAAGATAATGAAAAGGGGAGAAGTTCGGTTTTTATTGCATATATCGACGTTTCAGCCGGATTAGAGCGGTTTTACGTGTACATCTTCCCTCGGTAATATAAACGAAAAATCAGGAACATTTTAGTTAATTCTAATGAAAACACATTGATTTTTATAATTTGTATTGGAAACAACATTGTCATATGTCTTTTCTTGGATCTAAATAATACGAAACCTCGCTCTATGATTTGAAGTTAAAATCCTCAAATATGGTTAAATAGTGACTTTTTTCACGTTTTTCATGTAGTTTGATACTACGTAAATATATTCATTTTTACCAATATTTCGATTCTATTTCATGTTGTATCACGATATGTGATTTGGCCTTCAAATCTCAGAATTTTGCATAATATTGCATTTTAAGCAAGTTTTCTGTGCATTTTGTTTCGTACGAAAAATCATCGAATTTAGCAATATTTTGACGTTTATCATCCCCTTTTCCCTTATGTGACTTAAACAAAATATCATCGAATTAGGCAATATTTTGCCGTTTTCCACGTTTCTGTGAATTTTCAGTCTATGGGTATTAATTCATATATATACGATAAAAATGATGCAAACACATAATTGATTAGATAATAACCTTAAATACTTCATTTTCAATCATCTATTTGTTTCTCGTTAAAATACTGAGTAAGATAATGAAAAGGGGAGAAGTTCGGTTTTTATTGCATATATCGACGTTTCAGCCGGATTAGAGCGGTTTTACCTGTACATCTTCCCTCGGTAATATAAACGAAAAATCAGGAACATTTTAGTTAATTCTAATGAAAACACATTGATTTTTATAATTTGTATTGGAAACAACATTGTCATATGTCTTTTCTTGGATCTAAATAATACGAAACCTCGCTCTATGATTTGAAGTTAAAATCCTCAAATATGGTTAAATAGTGACTTTTTTCACGTTTTTCATGTAGTTTGATACTACGTAAATATATTCATTTTTACCAATATTTCGATTCTATTTCATGTAGTATCACGATATGTGATTTGGCCTTCAAATCTCAGAATTTTGCATAATATTGCATTTTAAGCAAGTTTTCTTGCATTTTGTTTCGTACGAAAAATCATCGAATTTAGCAATATTTTGACGTTTATCATCCCCTTTTCCTTTATGTGACTTAAACAAAATATCATCGAATTAGGCAATATTTTGCCGTTTTCCACGTTTCTGTGAATTTTCAGTCTATTGGTATTAATTCATATATATACGATAAAAATTATGCAAACACATAATTGATTAGATATTAACCGTAAATACTTCATTTTCAATCAACTATTTGTTTCTCGTTAAAATACTGAGTAAGATATTGAAAAGGGGAGAAGTTCTGTTTTTATTGCATATATCGACGTTTCAGCCGGAATAGAGCGATTATCTTGTACATCTTCCATCGGTAATATAAACGGAAAATCAGGAACATTTTAGTTAATACCAATGAAAACACATTGATTTTTATCTTTTGTATTGGTAACAACACTGTCATATGTCTTTTCTTGGATCTAAATAATGCGAAACCTCGCTCTATGATTTGAAGTTAAAATCCTCAAATATGGTTAAATAGTGACTTTTTTCACGTTTTTCATGTAGTTTGATACAACGTAAATATATTCATTTTTACCAATATTTCGATTCTATTTCATGTAGTATCACGATATGTGATTTGGCCTTCAAATCTCAGAATTTTGCATAATATTGCATTTTAAGCAAGTTTTCTTGCATTTTGTTTCGTACGAAAAATCATCGAATTTAGCAATATTTTGACGTTTATCATCCCATTTTCCTTTATGTGACTTAAACAAAATATCATCGAAATAGGCAATATTTTGCGGTTTTTCCACGTTTTTGTGAATTTTCACTCTATGGGTATTATTTCATATATATACGATAAAAATTATGCAAACACATAATTGATTAGATAATAACCTTAAATACTTCATTTTCAATCATCTATTTGTTTCTCGTAAAATAGTGAGTAAGATATTGAAAAGGGGAGAAGTTCGGTTTTTATTGCATATATCGACGTTTCAGCCGGATTAGAGCGGTTTTACGTGTACATCTTCCCTCGGTAATATAAACGGAAAATCAGGAATATTTTAGTTAATTCTAATGAAAACACATTCATTTTTAATATTTGTATTGGAAACAACATTGTCATATGTCTTTTCTTGGATCTAAATAATACGAAACCTCTCTCTATGATTTGAAGTTAAAATCCTCAAATATGGTTAAATAGTGACTTTTTTCACGTTTTTCATGTAGTTTGATACTACGTAAATATATTGAGTTTTACCAATATTTCGATTCTATTTCATGTAGTATCACGATATGTGATTTGGCCTTCAAATCTCAGAATTTCGCATAATATTGCATTTTAAGCAAATTTTCTTGCATTTTGTTTCGTACGAAAAATCATCGAATTTAGCAATATTTTGACGTTTATCATCCTCTTTTCCTTTATGTGACTTAAACAAAATATCATCGAATTAGGCAATATTTTGCCGTTTTCCACGTTTTTGTGAATTTTCAGTCTATGGGTATTAATTCATATATATACGATAAAAATTATGCAAACACATAATTGATTAGATAATAACCTTAAATACTTCATTTTCAATCAACTATTTGTTTCTCGTTAAAATACTGAGTAAGATATTGAAAAGGGGAGAAGTTCGGTTTTTATTGCATATATCGACGTTTCAGCCGGAATAGAGCGATTTTCTTGTACATCTTCCATCGGTAATATAAACGGAAATTCAGGAACATTTTAGTTAATACCAATGAAAAAACATTGATTTTTATCATTTGTATTGGTAACAACACTGTCATATGTCTTTTCTTGGATCTAAATAATGCGAAACCTCGCTCTATGATTTGAAGTTAAAATCCTCATATTGAATATTGACTTTTTCACGTTTTTCATGTAGTTTGATATAACGTAAATATATTCATTTTTACCAATATTTCGATTCTATTTCATGTAGTATCACGATATGTGATTTGGCCTTCAAATCTCAGAATTTCGAATAATATTGCATTTTAAGCAAGTTTTCTTGCCTTTTGTTTCGTACGAAAAATCATCGAATTTAGCAATATTTTGACGTTTATCATCCCCTTTTCCTTTATGTGACTTAAACAAAATATCATCGAATTAGGCAATATTTTGCCGTTTTCCACGTTTTTGTGAATTTTCAGTCTATGGGTATTAATTCATATATATATACGATAAAAATGATGCAAACACATAATTGATTATATAATAACCTTAAATACTTCATTTTCAATCATCTATTTGTTTCTCGTTAAAATACTGAGTAAGATAATGAAAAGGGGAGAAGTTCGGTTTTTATTGCATATATCGACGTTTCAGCCGGATTAGAGCGGTTTTACGTGTACATCTTCCCTCGGTAATATAAACGGAAAATCAAGAACATTTTAGTTAATTCTAATGAAAACACATTGATTTTTATAATTTATATTGGAAACAACATTGTCATATGTCTGTTCTTGGATCTAAATAATACGAAACCTCGCTCTATGATTTGAAGTTAAAATCCTCATATATGGTTAAATATTGACTTTTTTCACGTTTTTCATGTAGTTTGATATAACGTAAATATATTCATTTTTACCAATATTTCGATACTATTTCATGTAGTATCACGATATGTGATTTGGCCTTCAAATCTCAGAATTTCGAATAATATTGCATTTTAAGCAAGTTTTCTTGCCTTTTGTTTCGTACGAAAAATCATCGAATTAAGCAATATTTTGACGTTTATAATCCCCTTTTCCTTTATGTGACTCAAACAAAATATCATCGAATTAGGCAATATTTTGCCGTTTTCCACGTTTTTGTGAATTTTCAGTCTATGGGTATTAATTCATATATATACGATAAAAATGATGCAAACACATAATTGATAAGATAATGACCTTAAATACTTCATTTTCAATCATCTATTTGTTTCTCGTTAAAATACTGAGTAAGATAATGAAAAGGGGAGAAGTTCGGTTTTTATTGCATATATCGACGTTTCAGCCGGATTAGAGCGGTTTTACGTGTACATCTTCCCTCGGTAATATAAACGGAAAATCAAGAACTTTTAGTTAATTCTAATGAAAACACATTGATTTTTACAATTTGTATTGGAAACAACATTGTCATATGTCTTTTCTTGGATCTAAATAATACGAAACCTCGCTCTATGATTTTAAGTTAAAATCCTCAAATATGGTTAAATAGTGTTTTTTTCACGTTTTTCATGTAGTTTGATACTACGTAAATATATTCATTTTTACCAATATTTCGATTCTATTTCATGTAGTATCACGATATGTGATTTGGCCTTCAAATCTCAGAATTTTGCATAATATTCCATTTTAAGCAAGTTTTTTGCATTTTGTTTCGTACGAAAAATCATCGAATTTAGCAATATTTTGACGTTTATCATCCCATTTTCCTTTATGTGACTTAAACAAAATATCATCGAATTAGGCAATATTTTGCCGTTTTCCACGTTTTTGTGAATTTTCAGTCTATGGGTATTAATTCATATATATACGATAAAAATGATGCAAACACATAATTGATTAGATAATAACCTTAAATACTTCATTTTCAATCATCCATTTGTTTCTCGTTAAAATACTGAGTAAGATAATGAAAAGGGGAGAAGTTCGGTTTTTATTGCATATATCGACGTTTCAGCCGGATTAGAGCGGTTTTACGTGTACATCTTCCCTCGGTAATATAAACGAAAAATCAGAAACATTTTAGTTAATTCTAATGAAAACACATTGATTTTTATAATTTGTATTGGAAACAACATTGTCATATGTCTTTTCTTGGATCTAAATAATACGAAACCTCGCTCTATGATTTTAAGTTAAAATCCTCAAATATGGTTAAATAGTGACTTTTTCACGTTTTTCATGTAGTTTGATACTACGTAAATATATTCATTTTTACCAATATTTCGATTCTATTTCATGTAGTATCACGATATGTGATTTGGCCTTCAAATCTCAGAATTTTGCATAATATTGCATTTTAAGCAAGTTTTTTGCATTTTGTTTCGTACGAAAAATCATCGAATTTAGCAATATTTTGACGTTTATCATCCCATTTTCCTTTATGTGAATTAAACAAAATATCATCGAATTAGGCAATATTTTGCCGTTTTCTACGCTTTTGTGAATTTTCAGTCTATGGGTATTAATTCATTATATATACGATAAAAATTATGCAAACACATAATTGATTAGATAATAACCTTAAATACTTCATTTTCAATCATCTATTTGTTTCTCGTTAAAATACTGAGTAAGATAATGAAAAGGGGAGAAGTTCTGTTTTTATTGCATATATCGACGTTTCAGCCGGAATAGAGCGATTTTCGTGCACATCTTCCATCGGTAATATAAACGGAAAATCAGGAACATTTTAGTTAATACTAATGAAAAAACATTGATTTTTATCATTTGTATTGGAAACAACATTGTCATATGTCTTTTCTTGGATCTAAATAATACGAAACCTCGCTCTATGATTTGAAGTTAAAATCCTCAAATATGGTTAAATAGTGACTTTTTTCACGTTTTTCATGTAGTTTGATACAACGTAAATATATTCATTTTTACCAATATTTCGATTCTATTTCATGTAGTATCACGATATGTGATTTGGCCTTCAAATCTCAGAATTTTGCATAATATTGCATTTTAAGCAAGTTTTCTTGCATTTTGTTTCGTACGAAAAATCATCGAATTTAGCAATATTTTGATGTTTATCATCCCATTTTCCTTTATGTGACTTAAACAAAATATCATCGAAATAGGCAATATTTTGCGGTTTTTCCACGTTTTTGTGAATTTTCACTCTATGGGTATTATTTCATATATATACGATAAAAATTATGCAAACACATAATTGATTAGATAATAACCTTAAATACTTCATTTTCAATCATCTATTTGTTTCTCGTAAAATAGTGAGTAAGATATTGAAAAGGGGAGAAGTTCGGTTTTTATTGCATATATCGACGTTTCAGCCGGATTAGAGCGGTTTTACGTGTACATCTTCCCTCGGTAATATAAACGGAAAATCAGGAACATTTTAGTTAATTCTAATGAAAACACATTCATTTTTATCATTTGTATTGGAAACAACATTGTCATATGTCTTTTCTTGGATCTAAATAATACGAAACCTCTCTCTATGATTTGAAGTTAAAATCCTCAAATATGGTTAAATAGTGACTTTTTTCACGTTTTTCATGTAGTTTAATACTACGTAAATATATTGAGTTTTACCAATATTTCGATTCTATTTCATGTAGTATCACGATATGTGATTTGGCCTTCAAATCTCAGAATTTCGCATAATATTGCATTTTAAGCAAATTTTCTTGCATTTTGTTTCGTACGAAAAATCATCGAATTTAGCAATATTTTGACGTTTATCATCCTCTTTTCCTTTATGTGACTTAAACAAAATATCATCGAATTAGGCAATATTTTGCCGTTTTCCACGTTTTTGTGAATTTTCAGTCTATGGGTATTAATTCATATATATACGATAAAAATTATGCAAACACATAATTGATTAGATAATAACCTTAAATACTTCATTTTCAATCAACTATTTGTTTCTCGTTAAAATACTGAGTAAGATATTGAAAAGGGGAGAAGTTCGGTTTTTATTGCATATATCGACGTTTCAGCCGGAATAGAGCGATTTTCGTGTACATCTTCCATCGGTAATATAAACGGAAATTCAGGAACATTTTAGTTAATACCAATGAAAACACATTGATTTTTATCATTTGTATTGGTAACAACACTGTCATATGTCTTTTCTTGGATCTAAATAATGCGAAGCCTCGCTCTATGATTTGAAGTTAAAATCCTCATATATGGTTAAATATTGACTTTTTTCACGTTTTTCATGTAGTTTGATATAACGTAAATATATTCATTTTTACCAATATTTCGATACTATTTCATGTAGTATCACGATATGTGATTTGGCCTTCAAATCTCAGAATTTCGAATAATATTGCATTTTAAGGAAGTTTTCTTGCCTTTTGTTTCGTACGAAAAATCATCGAATTAAGCAATATTTTGACGTTTATAATCCCCTTTTCCTTTATGTGACTCAAACAAAATATCATCGAATTAGGCAATATTTTGCCGTTTTCCACGTTTTTGTGAATTTTCAGTCTATGGGTATTAATTCATATATATACGATAAAAATGATGCAAACACATAATTGATTAGATAATGACCTTAAATACTTCATTTTCAATCATCTATTTGTTTCTCGTTAAAATACTGAGTAAGATAATGAAAAGGGGAGAAGTTCGGTTTTTATTGCATATATCGACGTTTCAGCCGGATTAGAGCGGTTTTACGTGTACATCTTCCCTCGGTAATATAAACGGAAAATCAAGAACTTTTAGTTAATTCTAATGAAAACACATTGATTTTTACAATTTGTATTGGAAACAACATTGTCATATGTCTTTTCTTGGATCTAAATAATACGAAACCTCGCTCTATGATTTTAAGTTAAAATCCTCAAATATGGTTAAATAGTGACTTTTTCACGTTTTTCATGTAGTTTGATACTACGTAAATATATTCATTTTTACCAATATTTCGATTCTATTTCATGTAGTATCACGATATGTGATTTGGCCTTCAAATCTCAGAATTTTGCATAATATTGCATTTTAAGCAAGTTTTTTGCATTTTGTTTCGTACGAAAAATCATCGAATTTAGCAATATTTTGACGTTTATCATCCCATTTTCCTTTATGTGACTTAAACAAAATATCATCGAATTAGGCAATATTTTGCCGTTTTCCACGTTTTTGTGAATTTTCAGTCTATGGGTATTAATTCATATATATACGATAAAAATGATGCAAACACATAATTGATTAGATAATAACCTTAAATACTTCATTTTCAATCATCCATTTGTTTCTCGTTAAAATACTGAGTAAGATAATGAAAAGGGGAGAAGTTCGGTTTTTATTGCATATAACGACGTTTCAGCCGGATTAGAGCGGTTTTACGTGTACATCTTCCCTCGGTAATATAAACGAAAAATCAGAAACATTTTAGTTAATTCTAATGAAAACACATTGATTTTTATAATTTGTATTGGAAACAACATTGTCATATGTCTTTTCTTGGATCTAAATAATACGAAACCTCGCTCTATGATTAAGGTTAAAATCCTCAAATATGGTTAAATAGTGACTTTTTCACGTTTTTCATGTAGTTTGATACTACGTAAATATATTCATTTTTACCAATATTTCGATTCTATTTCATGTAGTATCACGATATGTGATTTGGCCTTCAAATCCCAGAATTTTGCATAATATTGCATTTTAAGCAAGTTTTTTGCATTTTGTTTCGTGCGAAAAATCATCGAATTTAGCAATATTTTGACGTTTATCATCCCATTTTCCTTTATGTGACTTAAACAAAATATCATCGAATTAGGCAATATTTTGCCGTTTTCTACGCTTTTGTGAATTTTCAGTCTATGGGTATTAATTCATTATATATACGATAAAAATTATGCAAACACATAATTGATTAGATAATAACCTTAAATACTTCATTTTCAATCATCTATTTGTTTCTCGTTAAAATACTGAGTAAGATAATGAAAAGGGGAGAAGTTCTGTTTTTATTGCATATATCGACGTTTCAGCCGGAATAGAGCGATTTTCGTGTACATCTTCCATCGGTAATATAAACGGAAAATCAGGAACATTTTAGTTATTACTAATGAAAAAACATTGATTTTTATCATTTGTATTAGAAACAACATTGTCATATGTCTTTTCTTGGATCTAAATAATACGAAACCTCGCTCTATGATTTGAAGTTAAAATCCTCATATATGGTTAAATATTGACTTTTTTCACGTTTTTCATGTAGTTTGATATAACGTAAATATATTCATTTTTACCAATATTTCGATACTATTTCATGTAGTATCACGATATGTGATTTGGCCTTCAAATCTCAGAATTTCGAATAATATTGCATTTTAAGCAAGTTTTCTTGCCTTTTGTTTCGTACGAAAAATCATCGAATTAAGCAATATTTTGACGTTTATAATCCCCTTTTCCTTTATGTGACTCAAACAAAATATCATCGAATTAGGCAATATTTTGCCGTTTTCCACGTTTTTGTGAATTTTCAGTCTATGGGTATTAATTCATATATATACGATAAAAATGATGCAAACACATAATTGATAAGATAATGACCTTAAATACTTCATTTTCAATCATCTATTTGTTTCTCGTTAAAATACTGAGTAAGATAATGAAAAGGGGAGAAGTTCGGTTTTTATTGCATATATCGACGTTTCAGCCGGATTAGAGCGGTTTTACGTGTACATCTTCCCTCGGTAATATAAACGGAAAATCAAGAACTTTTAGTTAATTCTAATGAAAACACATTGATTTTTACAATTTGTATTGGAAACAACATTGTCATATGTCTTTTCTTGGATCTAAATAATACGAAACCTCGCTCTATGATTTTAAGTTAAAATCCTCAAATATGGTTAAATAGTGACTTTTTCACGTTTTTCATGTAGTTTGATACTACGTAAATATATTCATTTTTACCAATATTTCGATTCTATTTCATGTAGTATCACGATATGTGATTTGGCCTTCAAATCTCAGAATTTTGCATAATATTGCATTTTAAGCAAGTTTTTTGCATTTTGTTTCGTACGAAAAATCATCGAATTTAGCAATATTTTGACGTTTATCATCCCATTTTCCTTTATGTGACTTAAACAAAATATCATCGAATTAGGCAATATTTTGCCGTTTTCCACGTTTTTGTGAATTTTCAGTCTATGGGTATTAATTCATATATATACGATAAAAATGATGCAAACACATAATTGATTAGATAATAACCTTAAATACTTCATTTTCAATCATCCATTTGTTTCTCGTTAAAATACTGAGTAAGATAATGAAAAGGGGAGAAGTTCGGTTTTTATTGCATATATCGACGTTTCAGCCGGATTAGAGCGGTTTTACGTGTACATCTTCCCTCGGTAATATAAACGAAAAATCAGAAACATTTTAGTTAATTCTAATGAAAACACATTGATTTTTATAATTTGTATTGGAAACAACATTGTCATATGTCTTTTCTTGGATCTAAATAATACGAAACCTCGCTCTATGATTTTAAGTTAAAATCCTCAAATATGGTTAAATAGTGACTTTTTCACGTTTTTCATGTAGTTTGATACTACGTAAATATATTCATTTTTACCAATATTTCGATTCTATTTCATGTAGTATCACGATATGTGATTTGGCCTTCAAATCTCAGAATTTTGCATAATATTGCATTTTAAGCAAGTTTTTTGCATTTTGTTTCGTACGAAAAATCATCGAATTTAGCAATATTTTGACGTTTATCATCCCATTTTCCTTTATGTGAATTAAACAAAATATCATCGAATTAGGCAATATTTTGCCGTTTTCTACGCTTTTGTGAATTTTCAGTCTATGGGTATTAATTCATTATATATACGATAAAAATTATGCAAACACATAATTGATTAGATAATAACCTTAAATACTTCATTTTCAATCATCTATTTGTTTCTCGTTAAAATACTGAGTAAGATAATGAAAAGGGGAGAAGTTCTGTTTTTATTGCATATATCGACGTTTCAGCCGGAATAGAGCGATTTTCGTGCACATCTTCCATCGGTAATATAAACGGAAAATCAGGAACATTTTAGTTAATACTAATGAAAAAACATTGATTTTTATCATTTGTATTGGAAACAACATTGTCATATGTCTTTTCTTGGATCTAAATAATACGAAACCTCGCTCTATGATTTGAAGTTAAAATCCTCAAATATGGTTAAATAGTGACTTTTTTCACGTTTTTCATGTAGTTTGATACAACGTAAATATATTCATTTTTACCAATATTTCGATTCTATTTCATGTAGTATCACGATATGTGATTTGGCCTTCAAATCTCAGAATTTTGCATAATATTGCATTTTAAGCAAGTTTTCTTGCATTTTGTTTCGTACGAAAAATCATCGAATTTAGCAATATTTTGATGTTTATCATCCCATTTTCCTTTATGTGACTTAAACAAAATATCATCGAAATAGGCAATATTTTGCGGTTTTTCCACGTTTTTGTGAATTTTCACTCTATGGGTATTATTTCATATATATACGATAAAAATTATGCAAACACATAATTGATTAGATAATAACCTTAAATACTTCATTTTCAATCATCTATTTGTTTCTCGTAAAATAGTGAGTAAGATATTGAAAAGGGGAGAAGTTCGGTTTTTATTGCATATATCGACGTTTCAGCCGGATTAGAGCGGTTTTACGTGTACATCTTCCCTCGGTAATATAAACGGAAAATCAGGAACATTTTAGTTAATTCTAATGAAAACACATTCATTTTTATCATTTGTATTGGAAACAACATTGTCATATGTCTTTTCTTGGATCTAAATAATACGAAACCTCTCTCTATGATTTGAAGTTAAAATCCTCAAATATGGTTAAATAGTGACTTTTTTCACGTTTTTCATGTAGTTTAATACTACGTAAATATATTGAGTTTTACCAATATTTCGATTCTATTTCATGTAGTATCACGATATGTGATTTGGCCTTCAAATCTCAGAATTTCGCATAATATTGCATTTTAAGCAAATTTTCTTGCATTTTGTTTCGTACGAAAAATCATCGAATTTAGCAATATTTTGACGTTTATCATCCTCTTTTCCTTTATGTGACTTAAACAAAATATCATCGAATTAGGCAATATTTTGCCGTTTTCCACGTTTTTGTGAATTTTCAGTCTATGGGTATTAATTCATATATATACGATAAAAATTATGCAAACACATAATTGATTAGATAATAACCTTAAATACTTCATTTTCAATCAACTATTTGTTTCTCGTTAAAATACTGAGTAAGATATTGAAAAGGGGAGAAGTTCGGTTTTTATTGCATATATCGACGTTTCAGCCGGAATAGAGCGATTTTCGTGTACATCTTCCATCGGTAATATAAACGGAAATTCAGGAACATTTTAGTTAATACCAATGAAAACACATTGATTTTTATCATTTGTATTGGTAACAACACTGTCATATGTCTTTTCTTGGATCTAAATAATGCGAAGCCTCGCTCTATGATTTGAAGTTAAAATCCTCATATATGGTTAAATATTGACTTTTTTCACGTTTTTCATGTAGTTTGATATAACGTAAATATATTCATTTTTACCAATATTTCGATACTATTTCATGTAGTATCACGATATGTGATTTGGCCTTCAAATCTCAGAATTTCGAATAATATTGCATTTTAAGGAAGTTTTCTTGCCTTTTGTTTCGTACGAAAAATCATCGAATTAAGCAATATTTTGACGTTTATAATCCCCTTTTCCTTTATGTGACTCAAACAAAATATCATCGAATTAGGCAATATTTTGCCGTTTTCCACGTTTTTGTGAATTTTCAGTCTATGGGTATTAATTCATATATATACGATAAAAATGATGCAAACACATAATTGATTAGATAATGACCTTAAATACTTCATTTTCAATCATCTATTTGTTTCTCGTTAAAATACTGAGTAAGATAATGAAAAGGGGAGAAGTTCGGTTTTTATTGCATATATCGACGTTTCAGCCGGATTAGAGCGGTTTTACGTGTACATCTTCCCTCGGTAATATAAACGGAAAATCAAGAACTTTTAGTTAATTCTAATGAAAACACATTGATTTTTACAATTTGTATTGGAAACAACATTGTCATATGTCTTTTCTTGGATCTAAATAATACGAAACCTCGCTCTATGATTTTAAGTTAAAATCCTCAAATATGGTTAAATAGTGACTTTTTCACGTTTTTCATGTAGTTTGATACTACGTAAATATATTCATTTTTACCAATATTTCGATTCTATTTCATGTAGTATCACGATATGTGATTTGGCCTTCAAATCTCAGAATTTTGCATAATATTGCATTTTAAGCAAGTTTTTTGCATTTTGTTTCGTACGAAAAATCATCGAATTTAGCAATATTTTGACGTTTATCATCCCATTTTCCTTTATGTGACTTAAACAAAATATCATCGAATTAGGCAATATTTTGCCGTTTTCCACGTTTTTGTGAATTTTCAGTCTATGGGTATTAATTCATATATATACGATAAAAATGATGCAAACACATAATTGATTAGATAATAACCTTAAATACTTCATTTTCAATCATCCATTTGTTTCTCGTTAAAATACTGAGTAAGATAATGAAAAGGGGAGAAGTTCGGTTTTTATTGCATATATCGACGTTTCAGCCGGATTAGAGCGGTTTTACGTGTACATCTTCCCTCGGTAATATAAACGAAAAATCAGAAACATTTTAGTTAATTCTAATGAAAACACATTGATTTTTATAATTTGTATTGGAAACAACATTGTCATATGTCTTTTCTTGGATCTAAATAATACGAAACCTCGCTCTATGATTAAGGTTAAAATCCTCAAATATGGTTAAATAGTGACTTTTTCACGTTTTTCATGTAGTTTGATACTACGTAAATATATTCATTTTTACCAATATTTCGATTCTATTTCATGTAGTATCACGATATGTGATTTGGCCTTCAAATCCCAGAATTTTGCATAATATTGCATTTTAAGCAAGTTTTTTGCATTTTGTTTCGTGCGAAAAATCATCGAATTTAGCAATATTTTGACGTTTATCATCCCATTTTCCTTTATGTGACTTAAACAAAATATCATCGAATTAGGCAATATTTTGCCGTTTTCTACGCTTTTGTGAATTTTCAGTCTATGGGTATTAATTCATTATATATACGATAAAAATTATGCAAACACATAATTGATTAGATAATAACCTTAAATACTTCATTTTCAATCATCTATTTGTTTCTCGTTAAAATACTGAGTAAGATAATGAAAAGGGGAGAAGTTCTGTTTTTATTGCATATATCGACGTTTCAGCCGGAATAGAGCGATTTTCGTGTACATCTTCCATCGGTAATATAAACGGAAAATCAGGAACATTTTAGTTATTACTAATGAAAAAACATTGATTTTTATCATTTGTATTAGAAACAACATTGTCATATGTCTTTTCTTGGATCTAAATAATACGAAACCTCGCTCTATGATTTGAAGTTAAAATCCTCATATATGGTTAAATATTGACTTTTTTCACGTTTTTCATGTAGTTTGATATAACGTAAATATATTCATTTTTACCAATATTTCGATACTATTTCATGTAGTATCACGATATGTGATTTGGCCTTCAAATCTCAGAATTTCGAATAATATTGCATTTTAAGCAAGTTTTCTTGCCTTTTGTTTCGTACGAAAAATCATCGAATTAAGCAATATTTTGACGTTTATAATCCCCTTTTCCTTTATGTGACTCAAACAAAATATCATCGAATTAGGCAATATTTTGCCGTTTTCCACGTTTTTGTGAATTTTCAGTCTATGGGTATTAATTCATATATATACGATAAAAATGATGCAAACACATAATTGATAAGATAATGACCTTAAATACTTCATTTTCAATCATCTATTTGTTTCTCGTTAAAATACTGAGTAAGATAATGAAAAGGGGAGAAGTTCGGTTTTTATTGCATATATCGACGTTTCAGCCGGATTAGAGCGGTTTTACGTGTACATCTTCCCTCGGTAATATAAACGGAAAATCAAGAACTTTTAGTTAATTCTAATGAAAACACATTGATTTTTACAATTTGTATTGGAAACAACATTGTCATATGTCTTTTCTTGGATCTAAATAATACGAAACCTCGCTCTATGATTTTAAGTTAAAATCCTCAAATATGGTTAAATAGTGACTTTTTCACGTTTTTCATGTAGTTTGATACTACGTAAATATATTCATTTTTACCAATATTTCGATTCTATTTCATGTAGTATCACGATATGTGATTTGGCCTTCAAATCTCAGAATTTTGCATAATATTGCATTTTAAGCAAGTTTTTTGCATTTTGTTTCGTACGAAAAATCATCGAATTTAGCAATATTTTGACGTTTATCATCCCATTTTCCTTTATGTGACTTAAACAAAATATCATCGAATTAGGCAATATTTTGCCGTTTTCCACGTTTTTGTGAATTTTCAGTCTATGGGTATTAATTCATATATATACGATAAAAATGATGCAAACACATAATTGATTAGATAATAACCTTAAATACTTCATTTTCAATCATCCATTTGTTTCTCGTTAAAATACTGAGTAAGATAATGAAAAGGGGAGAAGTTCGGTTTTTATTGCATATATCGACGTTTCAGCCGGATTAGAGCGGTTTTACGTGTACATCTTCCCTCGGTAATATAAACGAAAAATCAGAAACATTTTAGTTAATTCTAATGAAAACACATTGATTTTTATAATTTGTATTGGAAACAACATTGTCATATGTCTTTTCTTGGATCTAAATAATACGAAACCTCGCTCTATGATTTTAAGTTAAAATCCTCAAATATGGTTAAATAGTGACTTTTTCACGTTTTTCATGTAGTTTGATACTACGTAAATATATTCATTTTTACCAATATTTCGATTCTATTTCATGTAGTATCACGATATGTGATTTGGCCTTCAAATCTCAGAATTTTGCATAATATTGCATTTTAAGCAAGTTTTTTGCATTTTGTTTCGTACGAAAAATCATCGAATTTAGCAATATTTTGACGTTTATCATCCCATTTTCCTTTATGTGAATTAAACAAAATATCATCGAATTAGGCAATATTTTGCCGTTTTCTACGCTTTTGTGAATTTTCAGTCTATGGGTATTAATTCATTATATATACGATAAAAATTATGCAAACACATAATTGATTAGATAATAACCTTAAATACTTCATTTTCAATCATCTATTTGTTTCTCGTTAAAATACTGAGTAAGATAATGAAAAGGGGAGAAGTTCTGTTTTTATTGCATATATCGACGTTTCAGCCGGAATAGAGCGATTTTCGTGTACATCTTCCATCGGTAATATAAACGGAAAATCAGGAACATTTTAGTTAATACTAATGAAAAAACATTGATTTTTATCATTTGTATTGGAAACAACATTGTCATATGTCTTTTCTTGGATCTAAATAATACGAAACCTCGCTCTATGATTTGAAGTTAAAATCCTCAAATATGGTTAAATAGTGACTTTTTTCACGTTTTTCATGTAGTTTGATACAACGTAAATATATTCATTTTTACCAATATTTCGATTCTATTTCATGTAGTATCACGATATGTGATTTGGCCTTCAAATCTCAGAATTTTGCATAATATTGCATTTTAAGCAAGTTTTCTTGCATTTTGTTTCGTACGAAAAATCATCGAATTTAGCAATATTTTGACGTTTATCATCCCCTTTTCCTTTATTTGATTTGAACAAAATATCATCGAAATAGGCAATATTTTGCGGTTTTTCCACGTTTTTGTGAATTTTCACTCTATGGGTATTATTTCATATATATACGATAAAAATTATGCAAACACATAATTGATTAGATAATAACCTTAAATACTTCATTTTCAATCATCTATTTGTTTCTCGTAAAATAGTGAGTAAGATATTGAAAAGGGGAGAAGTTCGGTTTTTATTGCATATATCGACGTTTCAGCCGGATTAGAGCGGTTTTACGTGTACATCTTCCCTCGGTAATATAAACGGAAAATCAGGAACATTTTAGTTAATTCTAATGAAAACACATTCATTTTTATCATTTGTATTGGAAACAACATTGTCATATGTCTTTTCTTGGATCTAAATAATACGAAACCTCTCTCTATGATTTGAAGTTAAAATCCTCAAATATGGTTAAATAGTGACTTTTTTCACGTTTTTCATGTAGTTTGATACTACGTAAATATATTGAGTTTTACCAATATTTCGATTCTATTTCATGTAGTATCACGATATGTGATTTGGCCTTCAAATCTCAGAATTTCGCATAATATTGCATTTTAAGCAAGTTTTCTTGCATTTTGTTTCGTACGAAAAATCATCGAATTTAGCAATATTTTGACGTTTATCATCCTCTTTTCCTTTATGTGACTTAAACAAAATATCATCGTATTAGGCAATATTTTGCCGTTTTCCACGTTTTTGTGAATTTTCAGTCTATGGGTATTAATTCATATATATACGATAAAAATTATGCAAACACATAATTGATTAGATAATAACCTTAAATACTTCATTTTCAATCAACTATTTGTTTCTCGTTAAAATACTGAGTAAGATATTGAAAAGGGTAGAAGTTCGGTTTTTATTGCATATATCGACGTTTCAGCCGGAATAGAGCGATTTTCGTGTACATCTTCCATCGGTAATATAAACGGAAATTCAGGAACATTTTAGTTAATACCAATGAAAACACATTGATTTTTATCATTTGTATTGGTAACAACACTGTCATATGTCTTTTCTTGGATCTAAATAATGCGAAACCTCGCTCTATGATTTGAAGTTAAAATCCTCATATATGGTTATATATTGACTTTTTTCACGTTTTTCATGTAGTTTGATATAACGTAAATATATTCATTTTTACCAATATTTCGATACTATTTCATGTAGTATCACGATATGTGATTTGGCCTTCAAATCTCAGAATTTCGAATAATATTGCATTTTAAGCAAGTTTTCTTGCCTTTTGTTTCGTACGAAAAATCATCGAATTTAGCAATATTTTGACGTTTATCATCCCCTTTTCCTTTATGTGACTTAAACAAAATATCATCGAATTAGGCAATATTTTGCCGTTTTCCACGTTTTTGTGAATTTTCAGTCTATGGGTATTAATTCATATATATACGATAAAAATGATGCAAACACATAATTGATTAGATAATAACCTTAAATACTTCATTTTCAATCATCTATTTGTTTCTCGTTAAAATACTGAGTAAGATAATGAAAAGGGGAGAAGTTCGGTTTTTATTGCATATATCGACGTTTCAGCCGGATTAGAGCGGTTTTACGTGTACATCTTCCCTCGGTAATATAAACGGAAAATCAAGAACATTTTAGTTAATTCTAATGAAAACACATTGATTTTTATAATTTATATTTGAAACAACATTGTCATATGTCTGTTCTTGGATCTAAATAATACGAAACCTCGCTCTATGATTTGAAGTTAAAATCCTAAAATATGGTTAAATATTGACTTTTTTCACGTTTTCATGTAGTTTGATATTACGTAAATATATTCATTTTTACCAATATTTCGATACTATTTCATGTAGTATCACGATATGTGATTTGGCCTTCAAATCTCAGAATTTCGCATAATATTGCATTTTAAGCAAGATTTCTTGCCTTTTGTTTCGTACGAAAAATCATCGAATTTAGCAATATTTTGACGTTTATCATCCCCTTTTCGTTTATGTGACTTAAACAAAATATCATCGAAATAGGCAATATTTTGCCGTTTACCACGTTTTTGTGAATTTTCAGTGTATGGGTATTAATTCATATATATACGATAAAAATTATGCAAACACATAATTGATTAGATATTAACCGTAAATACTTCATTTTCAATCAACTATTTGTTTCTCGTTAAAATACTGAGTAAGATATTGAAAAGGGGAGAAGTTCTGATTTTATTGCATATATCGACGTTTCAGCCGGAATAGAGCGATTTTCTTGTACATCTTCCATCGGTAATATAAACGGAAAATCAAGAACGATTTAGTTAATACCAATGAAAACACATTGATTTTTATCATTTGTATTGGTAACAACACTGTCATATGTCTTTTCTTGGATCTAAATAATGCGAAACCTCGCTCTATGAATTGAAGTTAAAATCCTTAAATATGGTTAAATAGTGACTTTTTTCACGTTTTTCATGTAGTTTGATACAACGTAAATATATTCATTTTTACCAATATTTCGATTCTATTTCATGTAGTATCACGATATGTGATTTGGCCTTCAAATCTCAGAATTTTGCATAATATTGCATTTTAAGCAAGTTTTCTTGCATTTTGTTTCGTACGAAAAATCATCGAATTTAGCAATATTTTGACGTTTATCATCCCATTTTCCTTTATGTGACTTAAACAAAATATCATCGAAATAGGCAATATTTTGCGGTTTTTCCACGTTTTTGTGAATTTTCACTCTATGGGTATTATTTCATATATATACGATAAAAATTATGCAAACACATAATTGATTAGATAATAACCTTAAATACTTCATTTTCAATCATCTATTTGTTTCTCGTAAAATAGTGAGTAAGATATTGAAAAGGGGAGAAGTTCGGTTTTTATTGCATATATCGACGTTTCAGCCGGATTAGAGCGGTTTTACGTGTACATCTTCCCTCGGTAATATAAACGGAAAATCAGGAACATTTTAGTTAATTCTAATGAAAACACATTCATTTTTATCATTTGTATTGGAAACAACATTGTCATATGTCTTTTCTTGGATCTAAATAATACGAAACCTCTCTCTATGATTTGAAGTTAAAATCCTCAAATATGGTTAAATAGTGACTTTTTTCACGTTTTTCATGTAGTTTGATACTACGTAAATATATTGAGTTTTACCAATATTTCGATTCTATTTCATGTAGTATCACGATATGTGATTTGGCCTTCAAATCTCAGAATTTCGCATAATATTGCATTTTAAGCAAGTTTTCTTGCATTTTGTTTCGTACGAAAAATCATCGAATTTAGCAATATTTTGACGTTTATCATCCTCTTTTCCTTTATGTGACTTAAACAAAATATCATCGAATTAGGCAATATTTTGCCGTTTTCCACGTTTTTGTGAATTTTCAGTCTATGGGTATTAATTCATATATATACGATAAAAATTATGCAAACACATAATTGATTAGATAATAACCTTAAATACTTCATTTGCAATCAACTATTTGTTTCTCGTTAAAATACTGAGTAAGATATTGAAAAGGGGAGAAGTTCGGTTTTTATTGCATATATCGACGTTTCAGCCGGAATAGAGCGATTTTCGTGTACATCTTCCATCGGTAATATAAACGGAAATTCAGGAACATTTTAGTTAATACCAATGAAAACACATTGATTTTTATCATTTGTATTGGTAACAACACTGTCATATGTCTTTTCTTGGATCTAAATAATGCGAAACCTCGCTCTATGATTTGAAGTTAAAATCCTCGTATATGGTTAAATATTGACTTTTTCACGTTTTTCATGTAGTTTGATATAACGTAAATATATTCATTTTTACCAATATTTCGATACTATTTCATGTAGTATCACGATATGTGATTTGGCCTTCAAATCTCAGAATTTCGAATAATATTGCATTTTAAGCAAGTTTTCTTGCCTTTTGTTTCGTACGAAAAATCATCGAATTATGCAATATTTTGACGTTTATAATCCCCTTTTCCTTTATGTGACTTAAACAAAATATCATCGAATTAGGCAATATTTTGCCGTTTTCCACGTTTTTGTGAATTTTCAGTCTATGGGTATTAATTCATATATATACGATAAAAATGATGCAAACACATAATTTATTAGATAATAAACTTAAATACTTCATTTTCAATCATCTATTTGTTTCTCGTTAAAATACTGAGTAAGATAATGAAAAGGGGAGAAGTTCGGTTTTTATTGCATATATCGACGTTTCAGCCGGATTAGAGCGGTTTTACGTGTACATCTTCCCTCGGTAATATAAACGGAAAATCAAGAACATTTTAGTTAATTCTAATGAAAACACATTGATTTTTATAATTTGTATTGGGAACAACATTGTCATATGTCTGTTCTTGGATCTAAATAATACGAAACCTCGCTCTATGATTTGAAGTTAAAATCCTCATATATGGTAAATATTGACTTTTTTCACGTTTTTCATGTAGTTTGATATAACGTAAATATATTCATTTTTACCAATATTTCGATACTATTTCATGTAGTATCACGATATGTGATTTGGCCTTCAAATCTCAGAATTTCGCATAATATTGCATTTTAAGCAAGTTTTCTTGACTTTTGTTTCGTACGAAAAATCATCGAATTTAGCAATATTTTGACGTTTATCATCCCCTTTTCCTTTATGTGACTTAAACAAAATATCATCGAATTAGGCAATATTTTGCCGTTTTCCACGTTTTTGTGAATTTTCAGTCTATGGGTATTAATTCATATATATACGATAAAAATGATGCAAACACATAATTGATTAGATAATAACCTTAAATACTTCATTTTCAATCATCCATTTGTTTCTCGTTAAAATACTGAGTAAGATAATGAAAAGGGGAGAAGTTCGGTTTTTATTGCATATATCGACGTTTCAGCCGGATTAGAGCGGTTTTACGTGTACATCTTCCCTCGGTAATATAAACGAAAAATCAGAAACATTTTAGTTAATTCTAATGAAAACACATTGATTTTTATAATTTGTATTGGAAACAACATTGTCATATGTCTTTTCTTGGATCTAAATAATACGAAACCTCGCTCTATGATTTTAAGTTAAAATCCTCAAATATGGTTAAATAGTGACTTTTTCACGTTTTTCATGTAGTTTGATACTACGTAAATATATTCATTTTTACCAATATTTCGATTCTATTTCATGTAGTATCACGATATGTGATTTGGCCTTCAAATCTCAGAATTTTGCATAATATTGCATTTTAAGCAAGTTTTTTGCATTTTGTTTCGTACGAAAAATCATCGAATTTAGCAATATTTTGACGTTTATCATCCCATTTTCCTTTATGTGACTTAAACAAAATATCATCGAATTAGGCAATATTTTGCCGTTTTCTACGCTTTTGTGAATTTTCAGTCTATGGGTATTAATTCATTATATATACGATAAAAATTATGCAAACACATAATTGATTAGATAATAACCTTAAATACTTCATTTTCAATCATCTATTTGTTTCTCGTTAAAATACTGAGTAAGATAATGAAAAGGGGAGAAGTTCTGTTTTTATATAATAACCTTAAATACTTCATTTTCAATCAACTATTTGTTTCTCGTTAAAATACTGAGTAAGATATTGAAAAGGGGAGAAGTTCTGTTTTTATTGCATATATCGACGTTTCAGCCGAATTAGAGCGGTTTTACGTGTACATCTTCCATCGGTAATATAAACGGAAAATCAGGAACATTTTAGTAAATACCAATGAAAACACATTGATTTTTATAATTTGTATTGGAAACAACATTGTCATATGTCTATTCTTGGATCTAAATAATACGAAACCTCGCTCTATGATTTGAAGTTAAAATCCTCAAATATGGTTAAATATTGACTTTTTTCACGTTTTTCATGTAGTTTGATATTACGTAAATATATTAATTTTTACCAATATTTCGATACTATTTCATGTAGTATCACGATATAGGATTTGGCCTTCAAATCTCAGAATTTCGCATAATATTGCATTTTAAGCAAGTTTTCTTGCCTTTTGTTTCGTACGAAAAATCATCGAATTTAGCAATATTTTGACGTTTATCATCCCCTTTTCCTTTATGTGACTTGAACAAAATATCATCGAATTAGGCAATATTTTGCCGTTTTCCACGTTTTTGTGAATTTTCAGTCTATGGGTATTAATTCATATATATACGATAAAAATTATGCAAACACATAATTGATTAGATAATAACCTTAAATACTTCATTTTCAATCAACTATTTGTTTCTCGTTAAAATACTGAGAAAGATATTGAAAAGGGGAGAAGTTCTGTTTTTATTGCATATATCGACGTTTCAGCCGGAATAGAGTGATTTTCGTGTACGTCTTCCATCGGTAATATAAACGGAAAATCAGTAACATTTTAGTTAATACCAATGAAAACACATTGATTTTTATCATTTGTATTGGTAACAACACTGTCATATGTCTTTTCTTGGATCTAAATAATACGAAACCTCGCTCTATGATTTGAAGTTAAAATCCTCATATATGGTTAAATATTGACTTTTTTCATGTTTTTCATGTAGTTTGATATAACGTAAAAATATTCATTTTTTCCAATATTTCGATACTATTTCATGTAGTATCACGATATGTGATTTGGCCTTCAAATCTCAGAATTTCGCATAATATTGCATTTTAAGCAAGTTTTCTTGCCTTTTGTTTCGTACGAAAAATCATCGAATATAGCAATATTTTGACGTTTATCATCCCCTTTTCCTTTATGTGACTTGAACAGAATATCATCGAATTAGGCAATATTTTGCCGTTTTCCACGTTTTTGTGAATTTTCAGTCTATGGGTATTAATTCATATATATACGATAAAAATGATGCAAACCCATAATTGATTTGATAATAACCTTAAATACTTCATTTTCAATCATCTATTTGTTCTCGTTAAAATACTGAGTAAGATATTGAAAAAGGGAAGAAGTTCGGTTTTTATTGCATATATCGACGTTTCAGCCGGATTAGAGCGGTTTTACGTGTACATCTTTCCTCGGTAATATAAACGGAAAATCAGGAACATTTTAGTTAATTCTAATGAAAACACATTGATTTTTATCATTTGTATTGGAAACAACATTGTCATATGTCTATTCTTGGATCTAAATAATACGAAACCTCGCTCTATGATTTGAAGTTAAAATCCTCAAATATGGTTAAATATTGACTTTTTTCACGTTTTTCATGTAGTTTGATATTACGTAAATATATTCATTTTTACCAATATTTCGATACTATTTCATGTAGTATCACGATATGCGATTTGGCCTTCAAATCTCAGAATTTCGCATAATATTGCATTTTAAGCAAGTTTTCTTGCCTTTTGTTTCGTACGAAAAATCATCGAATTTAGCAATATTTTGACGTTTATCATCCCCTTCTCCTTTATGTGACTTAAACAAAATATCATCGAATTAGGCAATATTTTGCCGTTTTCCACGTTTCTGTGAATTTTCAGTCTATGGGTATTAATTCATATATATACGATAAAAATTATGCAAACACATAATTGATTAGATAATAACCTTAAATACTTCATTTTCAATCAACTATTTGTTTCTCGTTAAAATACTGAGTAAGATATTGAAAAGGGGAGAAGTTCTGTTTTTATTACATATATCGACGTTTCAGCCGAATTAGAGCGGTTTTACGTGTACATCTTCCATCGGTAATATAAACGGAAAATCAGGAACATTTTAGTAAATACCAATGAAAACACATTGATTTTTATCATTTGTATTGGTAACAACACTGTCATATGTCTTTTCTTGGATCTAAATAATGCGAAACCTCGCTCTATGATTTGAAGTTAAAATCCTCATATATGGTTAAATATTGACTTTTTTCACGTTTTTCATGTAGTTTGATATAACGTAAATATATTCATTTTTACCAATATTTCGATACTATTTCATGTAGTATCACGATATGTGATTTGGCCTTCAAATCTCAGAATTTCGCATAATATTGCATTTTAAGCAAGTTTTCTTGCCTTTTGTTTCGTTCGAAAAATCATCGAATTTAGCAATATTTTGACGTTTATCATCCCCTTTTCCTTTATGTGACTTAAACAAAATATCATCAAATTAGGCAATATTTTGCCGTTTTCCACGTTTTTGTGAATTTTCAGTCTATGGGTATTAATTCATATATATACGATAAAAATGATGCAAACACATAATTGATTAGATAATAACCTTAAATACTTCATTTTCAATCATCTATTTGTTTCTCGTTAAAATACAGAGTAAGATAATGAAAAGGGGAGAAGTTCGGTTTTTATTGCATATATCGACGTTTCAGCCGGATTAGAGCGGTTTTACGTGTACATCTTCCCTCGGTAATATAAACGGAAAATCAAGAACATTTTAGTTAATTCTAATGAAAACACATTGATTTTTATAATTTGTATTGGAAACAACATTGTCATATGTCTATTCTTGGATCTAAATAATACGAAACCTCGCTCTATGATTTGAAGTTAAAATCCTCAAATATGGTTAAATATTGACTTTTTTCACGTTTTTCATGTAGTTTTATATTACGTAAATATATTAATTTTACCAATATTTCGATACTATTTCATGTAGTATCACGATATAGGATTTGGCCTTCAAATCTCAGAATTTCGCATAATATTGCATTTTAAGCAAGTTTTCTTGCCTTTTGTTTCGTACGAAAAATCATCGAATTTAGCAATATTTTGACGTTTATCATCCCCTTTTCCTTTATGTGACTTGAACAAAATATCATCGAATTAGGCAATATTTTGCCGTTTTCCACGTTTTTGTGAATTTTCAGTCTATGGGTATTAATTCATATATATACGATAAAAATTATGCAAACACATAATTGATTAGATAATAACCTTAAATACTTCATTTTCAATCAACTATTTGTTTCTCGTTAAAATACTGAGTAAGATATTAAAAAGGGGAGAAGTTCTGTTTTTATTGCATATATCGACGTTTCAGCCGGAATAGAGTGATTTTCGTGTACATCTTCCATCGGTAATATAAACGGAAAATCAGTAACATTTTAGTTAATACCAATGAAAACACATTGATTTTTATCATTTGTATTGGTAACAACACTGTCCTATGTCTTTTCTTGGATCTAAATAATACGAAACCTCGCTCTATGATTTGAAGTTAAAATCCTCATATATGGTTAAATATTGACTTTTTTCATGTTTTTCATGTAGTTTGATATAACGTAAAAATATTCATTTTTTCCAATATTTCGATACTATTTCATGTAGTATCACGATATGTGATTTGGCCTTCAAATCTCAGAATTTCGCATAATATTGCATTTTAAGCAAGTTTTCTTGCCTTTTGTTTCGTACGAAAAATCATCGAATTAAGCAATATTTTGACGTTTATAATCCCCTTTTCCTTTATGTGACTCAAACAAAATATCATCGAATTAGGCAATATTTTGCCGTTTTCCACGTTTTTGTGAATTTTCAGTCTATGGGTATTAATTCATATATATACGATAAAAATGATGCAAACACATAATTGATAAGATAATGACCTTAAATACTTCATTTTCAATCATCTATTTGTTTCTCGTTAAAATACTGAGTAAGATAATGAAAAGGGGAGAAGTTCGGTTTTTATTGCATATATCGACGTTTCAGCCGGATTAGAGCGGTTTTACGTGTACATCTTCCCTCGGTAATATAAACGGAAAATCAAGAACTTTTAGTTAATTCTAATGAAAACACATTGATTTTTACAATTTGTATTGGAAACAACATTGTCATATGTCTTTTCTTGGATCTAAATAATACGAAACCTCGCTCTATGATTTTAAGTTAAAATCCTCAAATATGGTTAAATAGTGACTTTTTCACGTTTTTCATGTAGTTTGATACTACGTAAATATATTCATTTTTACCAATATTTCGATTCTATTTCATGTAGTATCACGATATGTGATTTGGCCTTCAAATCTCAGAATTTTGCATAATATTGCATTTTAAGCAAGTTTTTTGCATTTTGTTTCGTACGAAAAATCATCGAATTTAGCAATATTTTGACGTTTATCATCCCATTTTCCTTTATGTGACTTAAACAAAATATCATCGAATTAGGCAATATTTTGCCGTTTTCCACGTTTTTGTGAATTTTCAGTCTATGGGTATTAATTCATATATATACGATAAAAATGATGCAAACACATAATTGATTAGATAATAACCTTAAATACTTCATTTTCAATCATCCATTTGTTTCTCGTTAAAATACTGAGTAAGATAATGAAAAGGGGAGAAGTTCGGTTTTTATTGCATATATCGACGTTTCAGCCGGATTAGAGCGGTTTTACGTGTACATCTTCCCTCGGTAATATAAACGAAAAATCAGAAACATTTTAGTTAATTCTAATGAAAACACATTGATTTTTATAATTTGTATTGGAAACAACATTGTCATATGTCTTTTCTTGGATCTAAATAATACGAAACCTCGCTCTATGATTTTAAGTTAAAATCCTCAAATATGGTTAAATAGTGACTTTTTCACGTTTTTCATGTAGTTTGATACTACGTAAATATATTCATTTTTACCAATATTTCGATTCTATTTCATGTAGTATCACGATATGTGATTTGGCCTTCAAATCTCAGAATTTTGCATAATATTGCATTTTAAGCAAGTTTTTTGCATTTTGTTTCGTACGAAAAATCATCGAATTTAGCAATATTTTGACGTTTATCATCCCATTTTCCTTTATGTGAATTAAACAAAATATCATCGAATTAGGCAATATTTTGCCGTTTTCTACGCTTTTGTGAATTTTCAGTCTATGGGTATTAATTCATTATATATACGATAAAAATTATGCAAACACATAATTGATTAGATAATAACCTTAAATACTTCATTTTCAATCATCTATTTGTTTCTCGTTAAAATACTGAGTAAGATAATGAAAAGGGGAGAAGTTCTGTTTTTATTGCATATATCGACGTTTCAGCCGGAATAGAGCGATTTTCGTGTACATCTTCCATCGGTAATATAAACGGAAAATCAGGAACATTTTAGTTAATACTAATGAAAAAACATTGATTTTTATCATTTGTATTGGAAACAACATTGTCATATGTCTTTTCTTGGATCTAAATAATACGAAACCTCGCTCTATGATTTGAAGTTAAAATCCTCAAATATGGTTAAATAGTGACTTTTTTCACGTTTTTCATGTAGTTTGATACAACGTAAATATATTCATTTTTACCAATATTTCGATTCTATTTCATGTAGTATCACGATATGTGATTTGGCCTTCAAATCTCAGAATTTTGCATAATATTGCATTTTAAGCAAGTTTTCTTGCATTTTGTTTCGTACGAAAAATCATCGAATTTAGCAATATTTTGACGTTTATCATCCCCTTTTCCTTTATTTGATTTGAACAAAATATCATCGAAATAGGCAATATTTTGCGGTTTTTCCACGTTTTTGTGAATTTTCACTCTATGGGTATTATTTCATATATATACGATAAAAATTATGCAAACACATAATTGATTAGATAATAACCTTAAATACTTCATTTTCAATCATCTATTAGTTTCTCGTAAAATTGTGAGTAAGATATTGAAAAGGGGAGAAGTTCGGTTTTTATTGCATATATCGACGTTTCAGCCGGAATAGAGCGATTTTCGTGTACATCTTCCATCGGTAATATAAACGGAAAATCAGGAACATTTTAGTTAATTCTAATGAAAACACATTCATTTTTATCATTTGTATTGGAAACAACATTGTCATATGTCTTTTCTTGGATCTAAATAATACGAAACCTCTCTCTATGATTTGAAGTTAAAATCCTCAAATATGGTTAAATAGTGACTTTTTTCACGTTTTTCATGTAGTTTGATACTACGTAAATATATTGAGTTTTACCAATATTTCGATTCTATTTCATGTAGTATCACGATATGTGATTTGGCCTTCAAATCTCAGAATTTCGCATAATATTGCATTTTAAGCAAGATTTCTTGCCTTTTGTTTCGTACGAAAAATCATCGAATTTAGCAATATTTTGACGTTTATCATCCCCTTTTCGTTTATGTGACTTAAACAAAATATCATCGAAATAGGCAATATTTTGCCGTTTACCACGTTTTTGTGAATTTTCAGTGTATGGGTATTAATTCATATATATACGATAAAAATTATGCAAACACATAATTGATTAGATAATAACCTTAAATACTTCATTTTCAATCAACTATTTGTTTCTCGTTAAAATACTGAGTAAGATATTGAAAAGGGGAGAAGTTCTGTTTTTATTGCATATATCGACGTTTCAGCCGGAATAAAGCGATTTTCGTGTACATCTTCCATCGGTAATATAAACGGAAAATCAGGAACATTTTAGTTAATAACAATGAAAACACATTGATTTTTATCATTTGTATTGGTAACAACACTGTCATATGTCTTTTCTTGGATCTAAATAATGCGAAACCTCGCTCTATGATTTGAAGTTAAAATCCTCATATATGGTTAAATATTGACTTTTTTCACGTTTTCATGTAGTTTGATATAACGTAAATATATTCATTTTTACCAATATTTCGATACTATTTCATGTAGTATCACGATATGTGATTTAGCCTTCAAATCCCAGAATTTCGCATAATATTGCATTTTAAGCAAGTTTTCTTGACTTTTGTTTTGTACGAAAAATCATCGAATTTAGCAATATTTTGACGTTTATCATCCCCTTTTCCTTTATGTGACTTAAACAAAATATCATCGAATTAGGCAATATTTTGCCGTTTTCCACGTTTTTGTGAATTTTCAGTCTATGGGTATTAATTCATATATATACGATAAAAATGATGCAAACACATAATTGATTAGATAATAACCTTAAATACTTCATTTTCAATCATCTATTTGTTTCTCGTTAAAATACTGAGTAAGATAATGAAAAGGGGAGAAGTTCGGTTTTTATTGCATATATCGACGTTTCAGCCGGATTAGAGCGGTTTTACGTGTACATCTTCCCTCGGTAATATAAACGAAAAATCAGGAACATTTTAGTTAATTCTAATGAAAACACATTGATTTTTATAATTTGTATTGGAAACAACATTGTCATATGTCTTTTCTTGGATCTAAATAATACGAAACCTCGCTCTATGATTTGAAGTTAAAATCCTCAAATATGGTTAAATAGTGACTTTTTTCACGTTTTTCATGTAGTTTGATACTACGTAAATATATTCATTTTTACCAATATTTCGATTCTATTTCATGTAGTATCACGATATGTGATTTGGCCTTCAAATCTCAGAATTTTGCATAATATTGCATTTTAAGCAAGTTTTCTTGCATTTTGTTTCGTACGAAAAATCATCGAATTTAGCAATATTTTGACGTTTATCATCCCCTTTTCCTTTATGTGACTTAAACAAAATATCATCGAATTAGGCAATATTTTGCCGTTTTTCACGTTTCTGTGAATTTTCAGTCTATGGGTATTAATTCATATATATACGATAAAAATTATGCAAACACATAATTGATTAGATATTAACCGTAAATACTTCATTTTCAATCAACTATTTGTTTCTCGTTAAAATACTGAGTAAGATATTGAAAAGGGGAGAAGTTCTGATTTTATTGCATATATCGACGTTTCAGCCGGAATAGAGCGATTTTCTTGTACATCTTCCATCGGTAATATAAACGGAAAATCAAGAACGATTTAGTTAATACCAATGAAAACACATTGATTTTTATCATTTGTATTGGTAACAACACTGTCATATGTCTTTTCTTGGATCTAAATAATGCGAAACCTCGCTCTATGAATTGAAGTTAAAATCCTTAAATATGGTTAAATAGTGACTTTTTTCACGTTTTTCATGTAGTTTGATACAACGTAAATATATTCATTTTTACCAATATTTCGATTCTATTTCATGTAGTATCACGATATGTGATTTGGCCTTCAAATCTCAGAATTTTGCATAATATTGCATTTTAAGCAAGTTTTCTTGCATTTTGTTTCGTACGAAAAATCATCGAATTTAGCAATATTTTGACGTTTATCATCCCATTTTCCTTTATGTGACTTAAACAAAATATCATCGAAATAGGCAATATTTTGCGGTTTTTCCACGTTTTTGTGAATTTTCACTCTATGGGTATTATTTCATATATATACGATAAAAATTATGCAAACACATAATTGATTAGATAATAACCTTAAATACTTCATTTTCAATCATCTATTTGTTTCTCGTAAAATAGTGAGTAAGATATTGAAAAGGGGAGAAGTTCGGTTTTTATTGCATATATCGACGTTTCAGCCGGATTAGAGCGGTTTTACGTGTACATCTTCCCTCGGTAATATAAACGGAAAATCAGGAACATTTTAGTTAATTCTAATGAAAACACATTCATTTTTATCATTTGTATTGGAAACAACATTGTCATATGTCTTTTCTTGGATCTAAATAATACGAAACCTCTCTCTATGATTTGAAGTTAAAATCCTCAAATATGGTTAAATAGTGACTTTTTTCACGTTTTTCATGTAGTTTGATACTACGTAAATATATTGAGTTTTACCAATATTTCGATTCTATTTCATGTAGTATCACGATATGTGATTTGGCCTTCAAATCTCAGAATTTCGCATAATATTGCATTTTAAGCAAGTTTTCTTGCATTTTGTTTCGTACGAAAAATCATCGAATTTAGCAATATTTTGACGTTTATCATCCTCTTTTCCTTTATGTGACTTAAACAAAATATCATCGAATTAGGCAATATTTTGCCGTTTTCCACGTTTTTGTGAATTTTCAGTCTATGGGTATTAATTCATATATATACGATAAAAATTATGCAAACACATAATTGATTAGATAATAACCTTAAATACTTCATTTGCAATCAACTATTTGTTTCTCGTTAAAATACTGAGTAAGATATTGAAAAGGGGAGAAGTTCGGTTTTTATTGCATATATCGACGTTTCAGCCGGAATAGAGCGATTTTCGTGTACATCTTCCATCGGTAATATAAACGGAAATTCAGGAACATTTTAGTTAATACCAATGAAAACACATTGATTTTTATCATTTGTATTGGTAACAACACTGTCATATGTCTTTTCTTGGATCTAAATAATGCGAAACCTCGCTCTATGATTTGAAGTTAAAATCCTCGTATATGGTTAAATATTGACTTTTTCACGTTTTTCATGTAGTTTGATATAACGTAAATATATTCATTTTTACCAATATTTCGATACTATTTCATGTAGTATCACGATATGTGATTTGGCCTTCAAATCTCAGAATTTCGAATAATATTGCATTTTAAGCAAGTTTTCTTGCCTTTTGTTTCGTACGAAAAATCATCGAATTATGCAATATTTTGACGTTTATAATCCCCTTTTCCTTTATGTGACTTAAACAAAATATCATCGAATTAGGCAATATTTTGCCGTTTTCCACGTTTTTGTGAATTTTCAGTCTATGGGTATTAATTCATATATATACGATAAAAATGATGCAAACACATAATTTATTAGATAATAAACTTAAATACTTCATTTTCAATCATCTATTTGTTTCTCGTTAAAATACTGAGTAAGATAATGAAAAGGGGAGAAGTTCGGTTTTTATTGCATATATCGACGTTTCAGCCGGATTAGAGCGGTTTTACGTGTACATCTTCCCTCGGTAATATAAACGGAAAATCAAGAACATTTTAGTTAATTCTAATGAAAACACATTGAATTTTATAATTTGTATTGGGAACAACATTGTCATATGTCTGTTCTTGGATCTAAATAATACGAAACCTCGCTCTATGATTTGAAGTTAAAATCCTCATATATGGTAAATATTGACTTTTTTCACGTTTTTCATGTAGTTTGATATAACGTAAATATATTCATTTTTACCAATATTTCGATACTATTTCATGTAGTATCACGATATGTGATTTGGCCTTCAAATCTCAGAATTTCGCATAATATTGCATTTTAAGCAAGTTTTCTTGACTTTTGTTTCGTACGAAAAATCATCGAATTTAGCAATATTTTGACGTTTATCATCCCCTTTTCCTTTATGTGACTTAAACAAAATATCATCGAATTAGGCAATATTTTGCCGTTTTCCACGTTTTTGTGAATTTTCAGTCTATGGGTATTAATTCATATATATACGATAAAAATGATGCAAACACATAATTGATTAGATAATAACCTTAAATACTTCATTTTCAATCATCCATTTGTTTCTCGTTAAAATACTGAGTAAGATAATGAAAAGGGGAGAAGTTCGGTTTTTATTGCATATATCGACGTTTCAGCCGGATTAGAGCGGTTTTACGTGTACATCTTCCCTCGGTAATATAAACGAAAAATCAGAAACATTTTAGTTAATTCTAATGAAAACACATTGATTTTTATAATTTGTATTGGAAACAACATTGTCATATGTCTTTTCTTGGATCTAAATAATACGAAACCTCGCTCTATGATTTTAAGTTAAAATCCTCAAATATGGTTAAATAGTGACTTTTTCACGTTTTTCATGTAGTTTGATACTACGTAAATATATTCATTTTTACCAATATTTCGATTCTATTTCATGTAGTATCACGATATGTGATTTGGCCTTCAAATCTCAGAATTTTGCATAATATTGCATTTTAAGCAAGTTTTTTGCATTTTGTTTCGTACGAAAAATCATCGAATTTAGCAATATTTTGACGTTTATCATCCCATTTTCCTTTATGTGACTTAAACAAAATATCATCGAATTAGGCAATATTTTGCCGTTTTCTACGCTTTTGTGAATTTTCAGTCTATGGGTATTAATTCATTATATATACGATAAAAATTATGCAAACACATAATTGATTAGATAATAACCTTAAATACTTCATTTTCAATCATCTATTTGTTTCTCGTTAAAATACTGAGTAAGATAATGAAAAGGGGAGAAGTATATAATAACCTTAAATACTTCATTTTCAATCAACTATTTGTTTCTCGTTAAAATACTGAGTAAGATATTGAAAAGGGGAGAAGTTCTGTTTTTATTGCATATATCGACGTTTCAGCCGAATTAGAGCGGTTTTACGTGTACATCTTCCATCGGTAATATAAACGGAAAATCAGGAACATTTTAGTAAATACCAATGAAAACACATTGATTTTTATCATTTGTATTGGTAACAACACTGTCATATGTCTTTTCTTGGATCTAAATAATGCGAAACCTCGCTCTATGATTTGAAGTTAAAATCCTCATATATGGTTAAATATTGACTTTTTCACGTTTTTCATGTAGTTTGATATAACGTAAATATATTCATTTTTACCAATATTTCGATACTATTTCACGTAGTATCACGATATGTGATTTGGCCTTCAAATCTCAGAATTTCGCATAATATTGCATTTTAAGCAAGTTTTCTTGCCTTTTGTTTCGTACGAAAAATCATCGAATTTAGCAATATTTTGACGTTTATCATCCCCTTTTCCTTTATGTGACTTAAACAAAATATCATCGAATTAGGCAATATTTTGCCGTTTTCCACGTTTTTGTGAATTTTCAGTCTATGGGTATTAATTCATATATATACGATAAAAATGATGCAAACACATAATTGATTAGATAATAACCTTAAATACTTCATTTTCAATCATCTATTTGTTTCTCGTTAAAATACAGAGTAAGATAATGAAAAGGGGAGAAGTTCGGTTTTTATTGCATATATCGACGTTTCAGCCGGATTAGAGCGGTTTTACGTGTACATCTTCCCTCGGTAATATAAACGGAAAATCAAGAACATTTTAGTTAATTCTAATGAAAACACATTGTTGTTTCCAATACAAATTATAAAAATCATTGTCATATGTCTATTCTTGGATCTAAATAATACGAAACCTCGCTCTATGATTTGAAGTTAAAATCCTCAAATATGGTTAAATATTGACTTTTTTCACGTTTTTCATGTAGTTTGATATTACGTAAATATATTAATTTTTACCAATATTTCGATACTATTTCATGTAGTATCACGATATAGGATTTGGCCTTCAAATCTCAGAATTTCGCATAATATTGCATTTTAAGCAAGTTTTCTTGCCTTTTGTTTCGTACGAAAAATCATCGAATTTAGCAATATTTTGACGTTTATCATCCCCTTTTCCTTTATGTGACTTGAACAAAATATCATCGAATTAGGCAATATTTTGCCGTTTTCCACGTTTTTGTGAATTTTCAGTCTATGGGTATTAATTCATATATATACGATAAAAATTATGCAAACACATAATTGATTAGATAATAACCTTAAATACTTCATTTTCAATCAACTATTTGTTTCTCGTTAAAATACTGAGAAAGATATTGAAAAGGGGAGAAGTTCTGTTTTTATTACATATATCGACGTTTCAGCCGAATTAGAGCGGTTTTACGTGTACATCTTCCATCGGTAATATAAACGGAAAATCAGGAACATTTTAGTAAATACCAATGAAAACACATTGATTTTTATCATTTGTATTGGTAACAACACTGTCATATGTCTTTTCTTGGATCTAAATAATGCGAAACCTCGCTCTATGATTTGAAGTTAAAATCCTCATATATGGTTAAATATTGACTTTTTTCACGTTTTTCATGTAGTTTGATATAACGTAAATATATTCATTTTTACCAATATTTCGATACTATTTCATGTAGTATCACGATATGTGATTTGGCCTTCAAATCTCAGAATTTCGCATAATATTGCATTTTAAGCAAGTTTTCTTGCCTTTTGTTTCGTTCGAAAAATCATCGAATTTAGCAATATTTTGACGTTTATCATCCCCTTTTCCTTTATGTGACTTAAACAAAATATCATCGAATTAGGCAATATTTTGCCGTTTTCCACGTTTTTGTGAATTTTCAGTCTATGGGTATTAATTCATATATATACGATAAAAATGATGCAAACACATAATTGATTAGATAATAACCTTAAATACTTCATTTTCAATCATCTATTTGTTTCTCGTTAAAATACAGAGTAAGATAATGAAAAGGGGAGAAGTTCGGTTTTTATTGCATATATCGACGTTTCAGCCGGATTAGAGCGGTTTTACGTGTACATCTTCCCTCGGTAATATAAACGGAAAATCAAGAACATTTTAGTTAATTCTAATGAAAACACATTGATTTTTATAATTTGTATTGGAAACAACATTGTCATATGTCTATTCTTGGATCTAAATAATACGAAACCTCGCTCTATGATTTGAAGTTAAAATCCTCAAATATGGTTAAATATTGACTTTTTTCACGTTTTTCATGTAGTTTTATATTACGTAAATATATTAATTTTACCAATATTTCGATACTATTTCATGTAGTATCACGATATAGGATTTGGCCTTCAAATCTCAGAATTTCGCATAATATTGCATTTTAAGCAAGTTTTCTTGCCTTTTGTTTCGTACGAAAAATCATCGAATTTAGCAATATTTTGACGTTTATCATCCCCTTTTCCTTTATGTGACTTGAACAAAATATCATCGAATTAGGCAATATTTTGCCGTTTTCCACGTTTTTGTGAATTTTCAGTCTATGGGTATTAATTCATATATATACGATAAAAATTATGCAAACACATAATTGATTAGATAATAACCTTAAATACTTCATTTTCAATCAACTATTTGTTTCTCGTTAAAATACTGAGTAAGATATTGAAAAGGGGAGAAGTTCTGTTTTTATTGCATATATCGCCGTTTCAGCCGGAATAGAGTGATTTTCGTGTACATCTTCCATCGGTAATATAAACGGAAAATCAGTAACATTTTAGTTAATACCAATGAAAACACATTGATTTTTATCATTTGTATTGGTAACAACACTGTCCTATGTCTTTTCTTGGATCTAAATAATACGAAACCTCGCTCTATGATTTGAAGTTAAAATCCTCATATATGGTTAAATATTGACTTTTTTCATGTTTTTCATGTAGTTTGATATAACGTAAAATATTCATTTTTTCCAATATTTCGATACTATTTCATGTAGTATCACGATATGTGATTTGGCCTTCAAATCTCAGAATTTCGCATAATATTGCATTTTAAGCAAGTTTTCTTGCCTTTTGTTTCGTACGAAAAATCATCGAATTTAGCAATATTTTGACGTTTATCATCCCCTTTTCCTTTATGTGACTTAACAGAATATCATCGAATTAGGCAATATTTTGCCGTTTTTCCACGTTTTTGTGAATTTTCAGTCTATGGGTATTAATTCATATATATACGATAAAAATGATGCAAACACATAATTGATTAGATAATAACCTTAAATACTTCATTTTCAATCATCTATTAGTTTCTCGTTAAAATTACTGAGTAAGATATTGAAAAGGGAAGAAGTTCGGTTTTTATTGCATATATCGACGTTTCAGCCGGAATAGAGCAGATTTTACGTGTACATCTTTCCTCGGTAATATAAACGGAAAATCAGGAACATTTTAGTTAATTCTAATGAAAACACATTCATTTTTATCATTTGTATTGGAAACAACATTGTCATATGTCTATTCTTGGATCTAAATAATACGAAACCTCTCTCTATGATTTGAAGTTAAAATCCTCAAATATGGTTAAATAGTGACTTTTTTCACGTTTTTCATGTAGTTTGATATTACGTAAATATATTGAGTTTTACCAATATTTCGATACTATTTCATGTAGTATCACGATATGTGATTTGGCCTTCAAATCTCAGAATTTCGCATAATATTGCATTTTAAGCAAGATTTTCTTGCCATTTGTTTCGTACGAAAAATCATCGAATTTAGCAATATTTTGACGTTTATCATCCCCTTTTCGTTTATGTGACTTAAACAAAATATCATCGAAATAGGCAATATTTTGCCGTTTACCACGTTTTTGTGAATTTTCAGTGCTATGGGTATTAATTCATATATATACGATAAAAATTATGCAAACACATAATTGATTAGATAATAACCTTAAATACTTCATTTTCAATCAACTATTTGTTTCTCGTTAAAATACTGAGTAAGATATTGAAAAGGGGAGAAGTTCTGTTTTTATTGCATATATCGACGTTTCAGCCGGAATAAAGCGATTTTCGTGTACATCTTCCATCGGTAATATAAACGGAAAATCAGGAACATTTTAGTTAATAACAATGAAAACACATTGATTTTTATCATTTGTATTGGTAACAACACTGTCATATGTCTTTTCTTGGATCTAAATAATGCGAAACCTCGCTCTATGATTTGAAGTTAAAATCCTCATATATGGTTAAATATTGACTTTTTTCACGTTTTCATGTAGTTTGATATAACGTAAATATATTCATTTTTACCAATATTTCGATACTATTTCATGTAGTATCACGATATGTGATTTAGCCTTCAAATCCCAGAATTTCGCATAATATTGCATTTTAAGCAAGTTTTCTTGACTTTTGTTTTGTACGAAAAATCATCGAATTTAGCAATATTTTGACGTTTATCATCCCCTTTTCCTTTATGTGACTTAAACAAAATATCATCGAATTAGGCAATATTTTGCCGTTTTCCACGTTTTTGTGAATTTTCAGTCTATGGGTATTAATTCATATATATACGATAAAAATGATGCAAACACATAATTGATTAGATAATAACCTTAAATACTTCATTTTCAATCATCTATTTGTTTCTCGTTAAAATACTGAGTAAGATAATGAAAAGGGGAGAAGTTCGGTTTTTATTGCATATATCGACGTTTCAGCCGGATTAGAGCGGTTTTACGTGTACATCTTCCCTCGGTAATATAAACGAAAAATCAGGAACATTTTAGTTAATTCTAATGAAAACACATTGATTTTTATAATTTGTATTGGAAACAACATTGTCATATGTCTTTTCTTGGATCTAAATAATACGAAACCTCGCTCTATGATTTGAAGTTAAAATCCTCAAATATGGTTAAATAGTGACTTTTTTCACGTTTTTCATGTAGTTTGATACTACGTAAATATATTCATTTTTACCAATATTTCGATTCTATTTCATGTAGTATCACGATATGTGATTTGGCCTTCAAATCTCAGAATTTTGCATAATATTGCATTTTAAGCAAGTTTTCTTGCATTTTGTTTCGTACGAAAAATCATCGAATTTAGCAATATTTTGACGTTTATCATCCCCTTTTCCTTTATGTGACTTAAACAAAATATCATCGAATTAGGCAATATTTTGCCGTTTTTCACGTTTCTGTGAATTTTCAGTCTATGGGTATTAATTCATATATATACGATAAAAATTATGCAAACACATAATTGATTAGATATTAACCGTAAATACTTCATTTTCAATCAACTATTTGTTTCTCGTTAAAATACTGAGTAAGATATTGAAAAGGGGAGAAGTTCTGATTTTATTGCATATATCGACGTTTCAGCCGGAATAGAGCGATTTTCTTGTACATCTTCCATCGGTAATATAAACGGAAAATCAAGAACGATTTAGTTAATACCAATGAAAACACATTGATTTTTATCATTTGTATTGGTAACAACACTGTCATATGTCTTTTCTTGGATCTAAATAATGCGAAACCTCGCTCTATGAATTGAAGTTAAAATCCTTAAATATGGTTAAATAGTGACTTTTTTCACGTTTTTCATGTAGTTTGATACAACGTAAATATATTCATTTTTACCAATATTTCGATTCTATTTCATGTAGTATCACGATATGTGATTTGGCCTTCAAATCTCAGAATTTTGCATAATATTGCATTTTAAGCAAGTTTTCTTGCATTTTGTTTCGTACGAAAAATCATCGAATTTAGCAATATTTTGACGTTTATCATCCCATTTTCCTTTATGTGACTTAAACAAAATATCATCGAAATAGGCAATATTTTGCGGTTTTTCCACGTTTTTGTGAATTTTCACTCTATGGGTATTATTTCATATATATACGATAAAAATTATGCAAACACATAATTGATTAGATAATAACCTTAAATACTTCATTTTCAATCATCTATTTGTTTCTCGTAAAATAGTGAGTAAGATATTGAAAAGGGGAGAAGTTCGGTTTTTATTGCATATATCGACGTTTCAGCCGGATTAGAGCGGTTTTACGTGTACATCTTCCCTCGGTAATATAAACGGAAAATCAGGAACATTTTAGTTAATTCTAATGAAAACACATTCATTTTTATCATTTGTATTGGAAACAACATTGTCATATGTCTTTTCTTGGATCTAAATAATACGAAACCTCTCTCTATGATTTGAAGTTAAAATCCTCAAATATGGTTAAATAGTGACTTTTTTCACGTTTTTCATGTAGTTTGATACTACGTAAATATATTGAGTTTTACCAATATTTCGATTCTATTTCATGTAGTATCACGATATGTGATTTGGCCTTCAAATCTCAGAATTTCGCATAATATTGCATTTTAAGCAAGTTTTCTTGCATTTTGTTTCGTACGAAAAATCATCGAATTTAGCAATATTTTGACGTTTATCATCCTCTTTTCCTTTATGTGACTTAAACAAAATATCATCGAATTAGGCAATATTTTGCCGTTTTCCACGTTTTTGTGAATTTTCAGTCTATGGGTATTAATTCATATATATACGATAAAAATTATGCAAACACATAATTGATTAGATAATAACCTTAAATACTTCATTTGCAATCAACTATTTGTTTCTCGTTAAAATACTGAGTAAGATATTGAAAAGGGGAGAAGTTCGGTTTTTATTGCATATATCGACGTTTCAGCCGGAATAGAGCGATTTTCGTGTACATCTTCCATCGGTAATATAAACGGAAATTCAGGAACATTTTAGTTAATACCAATGAAAACACATTGATTTTTATCATTTGTATTGGTAACAACACTGTCATATGTCTTTTCTTGGATCTAAATAATGCGAAACCTCGCTCTATGATTTGAAGTTAAAATCCTCGTATATGGTTAAATATTGACTTTTTCACGTTTTTCATGTAGTTTGATATAACGTAAATATATTCATTTTTACCAATATTTCGATACTATTTCATGTAGTATCACGATATGTGATTTGGCCTTCAAATCTCAGAATTTCGAATAATATTGCATTTTAAGCAAGTTTTCTTGCCTTTTGTTTCGTACGAAAAATCATCGAATTATGCAATATTTTGACGTTTATAATCCCCTTTTCCTTTATGTGACTTAAACAAAATATCATCGAATTAGGCAATATTTTGCCGTTTTCCACGTTTTTGTGAATTTTCAGTCTATGGGTATTAATTCATATATATACGATAAAAATGATGCAAACACATAATTTATTAGATAATAAACTTAAATACTTCATTTTCAATCATCTATTTGTTTCTCGTTAAAATACTGAGTAAGATAATGAAAAGGGGAGAAGTTCGGTTTTTATTGCATATATCGACGTTTCAGCCGGATTAGAGCGGTTTTACGTGTACATCTTCCCTCGGTAATATAAACGGAAAATCAAGAACATTTTAGTTAATTCTAATGAAAACACATTGAATTTTATAATTTGTATTGGGAACAACATTGTCATATGTCTGTTCTTGGATCTAAATAATACGAAACCTCGCTCTATGATTTGAAGTTAAAATCCTCATATATGGTAAATATTGACTTTTTTCACGTTTTTCATGTAGTTTGATATAACGTAAATATATTCATTTTTACCAATATTTCGATACTATTTCATGTAGTATCACGATATGTGATTTGGCCTTCAAATCTCAGAATTTCGCATAATATTGCATTTTAAGCAAGTTTTCTTGACTTTTGTTTCGTACGAAAAATCATCGAATTTAGCAATATTTTGACGTTTATCATCCCCTTTTCCTTTATGTGACTTAAACAAAATATCATCGAATTAGGCAATATTTTGCCGTTTTCCACGTTTTTGTGAATTTTCAGTCTATGGGTATTAATTCATATATATACGATAAAAATGATGCAAACACATAATTGATTAGATAATAACCTTAAATACTTCATTTTCAATCATCCATTTGTTTCTCGTTAAAATACTGAGTAAGATAATGAAAAGGGGAGAAGTTCGGTTTTTATTGCATATATCGACGTTTCAGCCGGATTAGAGCGGTTTTACGTGTACATCTTCCCTCGGTAATATAAACGAAAAATCAGAAACATTTTAGTTAATTCTAATGAAAACACATTGATTTTTATAATTTGTATTGGAAACAACATTGTCATATGTCTTTTCTTGGATCTAAATAATACGAAACCTCGCTCTATGATTTTAAGTTAAAATCCTCAAATATGGTTAAATAGTGACTTTTTCACGTTTTTCATGTAGTTTGATACTACGTAAATATATTCATTTTTACCAATATTTCGATTCTATTTCATGTAGTATCACGATATGTGATTTGGCCTTCAAATCTCAGAATTTTGCATAATATTGCATTTTAAGCAAGTTTTTTGCATTTTGTTTCGTACGAAAAATCATCGAATTTAGCAATATTTTGACGTTTATCATCCCATTTTCCTTTATGTGACTTAAACAAAATATCATCGAATTAGGCAATATTTTGCCGTTTTCTACGCTTTTGTGAATTTTCAGTCTATGGGTATTAATTCATTATATATACGATAAAAATTATGCAAACACATAATTGATTAGATAATAACCTTAAATACTTCATTTTCAATCATCTATTTGTTTCTCGTTAAAATACTGAGTAAGATAATGAAAAGGGGAGAAGTTCTGTTTTTATATAATAACCTTAAATACTTCATTTTCAATCAACTATTTGTTTCTCGTTAAAATACTGAGTAAGATATTGAAAAGGGGAGAAGTTCTGTTTTTATTGCATATATCGACGTTTCAGCCGAATTAGAGCGGTTTTACGTGTACATCTTCCATCGGTAATATAAACGGAAAATCAGGAACATTTTAGTAAATACCAATGAAAACACATTGATTTTTATCATTTGTATTGGTAACAACACTGTCATATGTCTTTTCTTGGATCTAAATAATGCGAAACCTCGCTCTATGATTTGAAGTTAAAATCCTCATATATGGTTAAATATTGACTTTTTCACGTTTTTCATGTAGTTTGATATAACGTAAATATATTCATTTTTACCAATATTTCGATACTATTTCACGTAGTATCACGATATGTGATTTGGCCTTCAAATCTCAGAATTTCGCATAATATTGCATTTTAAGCAAGTTTTCTTGCCTTTTGTTTCGTACGAAAAATCATCGAATTTAGCAATATTTTGACGTTTATCATCCCCTTTTCCTTTATGTGACTTAAACAAAATATCATCGAATTAGGCAATATTTTGCCGTTTTCCACGTTTTTGTGAATTTTCAGTCTATGGGTATTAATTCATATATATACGATAAAAATGATGCAAACACATAATTGATTAGATAATAACCTTAAATACTTCATTTTCAATCATCTATTTGTTTCTCGTTAAAATACAGAGTAAGATAATGAAAAGGGGAGAAGTTCGGTTTTTATTGCATATATCGACGTTTCAGCCGGATTAGAGCGGTTTTACGTGTACATCTTCCCTCGGTAATATAAACGGAAAATCAAGAACATTTTAGTTAATTCTAATGAAAACACATTGTTGTTTCCAATACAAATTATAAAAATCATTGTCATATGTCTATTCTTGGATCTAAATAATACGAAACCTCGCTCTATGATTTGAAGTTAAAATCCTCAAATATGGTTAAATATTGACTTTTTTCACGTTTTTCATGTAGTTTGATATTACGTAAATATATTAATTTTTACCAATATTTCGATACTATTTCATGTAGTATCACGATATAGGATTTGGCCTTCAAATCTCAGAATTTCGCATAATATTGCATTTTAAGCAAGTTTTCTTGCCTTTTGTTTCGTACGAAAAATCATCGAATTTAGCAATATTTTGACGTTTATCATCCCCTTTTCCTTTATGTGACTTGAACAAAATATCATCGAATTAGGCAATATTTTGCCGTTTTCCACGTTTTTGTGAATTTTCAGTCTATGGGTATTAATTCATATATATACGATAAAAATTATGCAAACACATAATTGATTAGATAATAACCTTAAATACTTCATTTTCAATCAACTATTTGTTTCTCGTTAAAATACTGAGAAAGATATTGAAAAGGGGAGAAGTTCTGTTTTTATTACATATATCGACGTTTCAGCCGAATTAGAGCGGTTTTACGTGTACATCTTCCATCGGTAATATAAACGGAAAATCAGGAACATTTTAGTAAATACCAATGAAAACACATTGATTTTTATCATTTGTATTGGTAACAACACTGTCATATGTCTTTTCTTGGATCTAAATAATGCGAAACCTCGCTCTATGATTTGAAGTTAAAATCCTCATATATGGTTAAATATTGACTTTTTTCACGTTTTTCATGTAGTTTGATATAACGTAAATATATTCATTTTTACCAATATTTCGATACTATTTCATGTAGTATCACGATATGTGATTTGGCCTTCAAATCTCAGAATTTCGCATAATATTGCATTTTAAGCAAGTTTTCTTGCCTTTTGTTTCGTTCGAAAAATCATCGAATTTAGCAATATTTTGACGTTTATCATCCCCTTTTCCTTTATGTGACTTAAACAAAATATCATCGAATTAGGCAATATTTTGCCGTTTTCCACGTTTTTGTGAATTTTCAGTCTATGGGTATTAATTCATATATATACGATAAAAATGATGCAAACACATAATTGATTAGATAATAACCTTAAATACTTCATTTTCAATCATCTATTTGTTTCTCGTTAAAATACAGAGTAAGATAATGAAAAGGGGAGAAGTTCGGTTTTTATTGCATATATCGACGTTTCAGCCGGATTAGAGCGGTTTTACGTGTACATCTTCCCTCGGTAATATAAACGGAAAATCAAGAACATTTTAGTTAATTCTAATGAAAACACATTGATTTTTATAATTTGTATTGGAAACAACATTGTCATATGTCTATTCTTGGATCTAAATAATACGAAACCTCGCTCTATGATTTGAAGTTAAAATCCTCAAATATGGTTAAATATTGACTTTTTTCACGTTTTTCATGTAGTTTTATATTACGTAAATATATTAATTTTACCAATATTTCGATACTATTTCATGTAGTATCACGATATAGGATTTGGCCTTCAAATCTCAGAATTTCGCATAATATTGCATTTTAAGCAAGTTTTCTTGCCTTTTGTTTCGTACGAAAAATCATCGAATTTAGCAATATTTTGACGTTTATCATCCCCTTTTCCTTTATGTGACTTGAACAAAATATCATCGAATTAGGCAATATTTTGCCGTTTTCCACGTTTTTGTGAATTTTCAGTCTATGGGTATTAATTCATATATATACGATAAAAATTATGCAAACACATAATTGATTAGATAATAACCTTAAATACTTCATTTTCAATCAACTATTTGTTTCTCGTTAAAATACTGAGTAAGATATTGAAAAGGGGAGAAGTTCTGTTTTTATTGCATATATCGCCGTTTCAGCCGGAATAGAGTGATTTTCGTGTACATCTTCCATCGGTAATATAAACGGAAAATCAGTAACATTTTAGTTAATACCAATGAAAACACATTGATTTTTATCATTTGTATTGGTAACAACACTGTCCTATGTCTTTTCTTGGATCTAAATAATACGAAACCTCGCTCTATGATTTGAAGTTAAAATCCTCATATATGGTTAAATATTGACTTTTTTCATGTTTTTCATGTAGTTTGATATAACGTAAAAATATTCATTTTTTCCAATATTTCGATACTATTTCATGTAGTATCACGATATGTGATTTGGCCTTCAAATCTCAGAATTTCGCATAATATTGCATTTTAAGCAAGTTTTCTTGCCTTTTGTTTCGTACGAAAAATCATCGAATTTAGCAATATTTTGACGTTTATCATCCCCTTTTCCTTTATGTGACTTAAACAGAATATCATCGAATTAGGCAATATTTTGCCGTTTTCCACGTTTTTGTGAATTTTCAGTCTATGGGTATTAATTCATATATATACGATAAAAATGATGCAAACCCATAATTGATTAGATAATAACCTTAAATACTTCATTTTCAATCATCTATTTGTTCTCGTTAAAATACTGAGTAAGATATTGAAAAGGGAAGAAGTTCGGTTTTTATTGCATATATCGACGTTTCAGCCGGATTAGAGCAGTTTTACGTGTACATCTTTCCTCGGTAATATAAACGGAAAATCAGGAACATTTTAGTTAATTCTAATGAAAACACATTGATTTTTATAATTTGTATTGGAAACAACATTGTCATATGTCTATTCTTGGATCTAAATAATACGAAACCTCGCTCTATGATTTGAAGTTAAAATCCTCAAATATGGTTAAATATTGACTTTTTTCACGTTTTTCATGTAGTTTGATATTACGTAAATATATTCATTTTTACCAATATTTCGATACTATTTCATGTAGTATCACGATATGTGATTTGGCCTTCAAATCTCAGAATTTCGCATAATATTGCATTTTAAGCAAGTTTTCTTGCCATTTGTTTCGTACGAAAAATCATCGAATTTAGCAATATTTTGACGTTTATCATCCCCTTTTCCTTTATGTGACTTAAACAAAATATCATCGAATTAGGCAATATTTTGCCGTTTTCCACGTTTCTGTGAATTTTCAGTCTATAGGTATTAATTCATATATATACGATAAAAATTATGCAAACACATAATTGATTAGATAATAACCTTAAATACTTCATTTTCAATCAACTATTTGTTTCTCGTTAAAATACTGAGTAAGATATTGAAAAGGGGAGAAGTTCTGTTTTTATTGCATATATCGACGTTTCAGCCGAATTAGAACGGTTTTACGTGTACATCTTCCATCGGTAATATAAACGGAAAATCAGGAACATTTTAGTAAATACCAATGAAAACACATTGATTTTTATCATTTGTATTGGTAACAACACTGTCATATGTCTTTTCTTGGATCTGAATAATGCGAAACCTCGCTCTATGATTTGAAGTTAAAATCCTCATATATGGTTAAATATTGACTTTTTTCACGTTTTTCATGTAGTTTGATATAACGTAAATATATTCATTTTTACCAATATTTCGATACTATTTCATGTAGTATCACGATATGTGATTTGGCCTTCAAATCTCAGAATTTCGCATAATATTGCATTTTAAGCAAGTTTTCTTGCCTTTTGTTTCGTATGAAAAATCATCGAATTTAGCAATATTTTGACGTTCATCATCCCCTTTTCCTTTATGTGACTTAAACAAAATATCATCGAATTAGGCAATATTTTGCCGTTTTCCACGTTTTTGTGAATTTTCAGTCTATGGGTATTAATTCATATATATACGATAAAAATTATGCAAACACATAATTGATTAGATAATAACCTTAAATACTTCATTTTCAATCAACTATTTGTTTCTCGTTAAAATACTGAGTAAGATATTGAAAAGGGGAGAAGTTCTGTTTTTATTGCATATATCGACGTTTCAGCCGAATTAGAACGGTTTTACGTGTACATCTTCCATCGGTAATATAAACGGAAAATCAGGAACATTTTAGTAAATACCAATGAAAACACATTGATTTTTATCATTTGTATTGGTAACAACACTGTCATATGTCTTTTCTTGGATCTGAATAATGCGAAACCTCGCTCTATGATTTGAAGTTAAAATCCTCATATATGGTTAAATATTGACTTTTTTCACGTTTTTCATGTAGTTTGATATAACGTAAATATATTCATTTTTACCAATATTTCGATACTATTTCATGTAGTATCACGATATGTGATTTGGCCTTCAAATCTCAGAATTTCGCATAATATTGCATTTTAAGCAAGTTTTCTTGCCTTTTGTTTCGTATGAAAAATCATCGAATTTAGCAATATTTTGACGTTCATCATCCCCTTTTCCTTTATGTGACTTAAACAAAATATCATCGAATTAGGCAATATTTTGCCGTTTTCCACGTTTTTGTGAATTTTCAGTCTATGGGTATTAATTCATATATATACGATAAAAATGATGCAAACACATAATTGATTAGATAATAACCTTAAATACTTCATTTTCAATCATCTATTTGTTTCTCGTTAAAATACTGAGTAAGATAATGAAAAGGGGAGAAGTTCGGTTTTTATTGCATATATCGACGTTTCAGCCGGATTAGAGCGGTTTTACGTGTACATCTTCCCTCGGTAATATAAACGGAAAATCAAGAACATTTTAGTTAATTCTAATGAAAACACATTGATTTTTATAATTTGTATTGGAAACAACATTGTCATATGTCTATTCTTGGATCTAAATAATACGAAACCTCGCTCTATGATTTGAAGTTAAAATCCTCAAATATGGTTAAATATTGACTTTTTTCACGTTTTTCATGTAGTTTGATATTACGTAAATATATTAATTTTTACCAATATTTCGATACTATTTCATGTAGTATCACGATATGGGATTTGGCCTTCAAATCTCAGAATTTCGCATAATATTGCATTTTAAGCAAGTTTTCTTGCCTTTTGTTTCGTACGAAAAATCATCGAATTTAGCAATATTTTGACGTTTATCATCCCTTTTTCCTTTATGTGACTTAAACAGAATATCATCGAATTAGGCAATATTTTGCCGTTTTCCACGTTTTTGTGAATTTTCAGTCTATGGGTATTAATTCATATATATACGATAAAAATGATGCAAACCCATAATTGATTAGATAATAACCTTAAATACTTCATTTTCAATCATCTATTTGTTCTCGTTAAAATACTGAGTAAGATATTGAAAAGGGAAGAAGTTCGGTTTTTATTGCATATATCGACGTTTCAGCCGGATTAGAGCGGTTTTACGTGTACATCTTTCCTCGGTAATATAAACGGAAAATCAGGAACATTTTAGTTAATTCTAATGAAAACACATTGATTTTTATCATTTGTATTGGAAACAACATTGTCATATGTCTATTCTTATATCTAAATAATACGAAACCTCGCTCTATGATTTGAAGTTAAAATCCTCAAATATGGTTAAATATTGACTTTTTTCACGTTTTTCATGTAGTTTGATATAACGTAAATATATTCATTTTTACCAATATTTCGATACTATTTCATGTAGTATCACGATATGTGATTTGGCCTTCAAATCTCAGAATTTCGCATAATATTGCATTTTAAGCAAGTTTTCTTGCCTTTTGTTTCGTACGAAAAATCATCGAATTTAGCAATATTTTGACGTTTATCATCCCCTTTTCCTTTATGTGACTTAAACAAAATATCATCGAATTAGGCAATATTTTGCCGTTTTCCACGTTTCTGTGAATTTTCAGTCTATGGGTATTAATTCATATATATACGATAAAAATTATGCAAACACATAATTGATTAGATAATAACCTTAAATACTTCATTTTCAATCAACTATTTGTTTCTCGTTAAAATACTGAGTAAGATATTGAAAAGGGGAGAAGTTCTGTTTTTATTGCATATATCGACGTTTCAGCCGAATTAGAGCGGTTTTACGTGTACATCTTCCATCGGTAATATAAACGGAAAATCAGGAACATTTTAGTAAATACCAATGAAAACACATTGATTTTTATCATTTGTATTGGTAACAACACTGTCATATGTCTTTTCTTGGATCTAAATAATGCGAAACCTCGCTCTATGATTTGAAGTTAAAATCCTCATATATGGTTAAATATTGACTTTTTTCACGTTTTTCATGTAGTTTGATATAACGTAAATATATTCATTTTTACCAATATTTCGATACTATTTCATGTAGTATCACGATATGTGATTTGGCCTTCAAATCTCAGAATTTCGCATAATATTGCATTTTAAGCAAGTTTTCTTGCCTTTTGTTTCGTACGAAAAATCATCGAATTTAGCAATATTTTGACGTTCATCATCCCCTTTTCCTTTATTTGATTTAAACAAAATATCATCGAATTAGGCAATATTTTGCGGTTTTTCCACGTTTTTGTGAATTTTCACTCTATGGGTATTATTTCATATATATACGATAAAAATTATGCAAACACATAATTGATTAGATAATAACCTTAAATACTTCATTTTCAATCATCTATTTGTTTCTCGTAAAATACTGAGTAAGATATTGAAAAGGGGAGAAGTTCGGTTTTTATTGCATATATCGACGTTTCAGCCGGATTAGAGCGGTTTTACGTGTACATCTTCCCTCGGTAATATAAACGGAAAATCAGGAACATTTTAGTTAATTCTAATGAAAACACATTCATTTTTATTATTTGTATTGGAAACAACATTGTCATATGTCTTTTCTTGGATCTAAATAATACGAAACCTCTCTCTATGATTTGAAGTTAAAATCCTCAAATATGGTTAAATAGTGACTTTTTTCACGTTTTTCATGTAGTTTGATACTACGTAAATATATTCATTTTACCAATATTTCGATACTATTTCATGTAGTATCACGATATGTGATTTGGCCTTCAAATCTCAGAATTTCGCATAATATTGCATTTTAAGCAAGTTTTCTTGCCTTTTGTTTCGTACGAAAAATCATCGAATTAAGCAATATTTTGACGTTTATCATCCCCTTTTCCTTTATGTGACTTAAACAAAATATCATCGAATTAGACAATATTTTGCCGTTTTCCACGTTTTTGTGAATTTTCAGTCTATGGATATTAATTCATATATATACGATAAAAATTATGCAAACACATAATTGGTTAGATAATAACCTTAAATACTTCATTTTCAATCAACTATTTGTTTCTCGTTAAAATACTGAGTAAGATATTTAAAAGGGGAGAAGTTCTGTTTTTATTGCATATATCGACGTTTCAGCCGGAATAGAGTGATTTTCGTGTACATCTTCCATCGGTAATATAAACGGAAAATCAGTAACATTTTAGTTAATACCAATGAAAACACATTGATTTTTATCATTTGTATTGGTAACAACACTGTCATATGTCTTTTCTTTGATCTAAATAATGCGAAACCTCGCTCTATGATTTGAAGTTAAAATCCTCATATATGGTTAAATATTGACTTTTTTCATGTTTTTCATGTAGTTTGATATAACGTAAAAATATTCATTTTTTCCAATATTTCGATACTATTTCATGTAGTATCACGATATGTGATTTGGCCTTCAAATCTCAGAATTTCGCATAATATTGCATTTTAAGCAAGTTTTCTTGCCTTTTGTTTCGTACGAAAAATCATCGAATTTAGCAATATTTTGACGTTTATCATCCCCTTTTCCTTTATGTGACTTAAACAGAATATCATCGAATTAGGCAATATTTTGCCGTTTTCCACGTTTTTGTGAATTTTCAGTCTATGGGTATTAATTCATATATATACGATAAAAATTATGCAAACCCATAATTGATTAGATAATAACCTTAAATACTTCATTTTCAATCATCTATTTGTTCTCGTTAAAATACTGAGTAAGATATTGAAAAGGGAAGAAGTTCGGTTTTTATTGCATATATCGACGTTTCAGCCGGATTAGAGCGGTTTTACGTGTACATCTTTCCTCGGTAATATAAACGGAAAATCAGGAACATTTTAGTTAATTCTAATGAAAACACATTGATTTTTATCATTTGTATTGGAAACAACATTGTCATATGTCTATTCTTATATCTAAATAATACGAAACCTCGCTCTATGATTTGAAGTTAAAATCCTCAAATATGGTTAAATATTGACTTTTTTCACGTTTTTCATGTAGTTTGATATAACGTAAATATATTCATTTTTACCAATATTTCGATACTATTTCATGTAGTATCACGATATGTGATTTGGCCTTCAAATCTCAGAATTTCGCATAATATTGCATTTTAAGCAAGTTTTCTTGCCTTTTGTTTCGTACGAAAAATCATCGAATTTAGCAATATTTTGACGTTCATCATCCCCTTTTCCTTTATTTGATTTAAACAAAATATCATCGAATTAGGCAATATTTTGCGGTTTTTCCACGTTTTTGTGAATTTTCACTCTATGGGTATTATTTCATATATATACGATAAAAATTATGCAAACACATAATTGATTAGATAATAACCTTAAATACTTCATTTTCAATCATCTATTTGTTTCTCGTAAAATACTGAGTAAGATATTGAAAAGGGGAGAAGTTCGGTTTTTATTGCATATATCGACGTTTCAGCCGGATTAGAGCGGTTTTACGTGTACATCTTCCCTCGGTAATATAAACGGAAAATCAGGAACATTTTAGTTAATTCTAATGAAAACACATTCATTTTTATTATTTGTATTGGAAACAACATTGTCATATGTCTTTTCTTGGATCTAAATAATTCGAAACCTCTCTCTATGATTTGAAGTTAAAATCCTCAAATATGGTTAAATAGTGACTTTTTTCACGTTTTTCATGTAGTTTGATACTACGTAAATATATTCATTTTTACCAATATTTCGATACTATTTCATGTAGTATCACGATATGTGATTTGGCCTTCAAATCTCAGAATTTCGCATAATATTGCATTTTAAGCAAGTTTTCTTGCCTTTTGTTTCGTACGAAAAATCATCGAATTAAGCAATATTTTGACGTTTATCATCCCCTTTTCCTTTATGTGACTTAAACAAAATATCATCGAATTAGACAATATTTTGCCGTTTTCCACGTTTTTGTCAATTTTCAGTCTATGGATATTAATTCATATATATACGATAAAAATTATGCAAACACATAATTGGTTAGATAATAACCTTAAATACTTCATTTTCAATCAACTATTTGTTTCTCGTTAAAATACTGAGTAAGATATTGAAAAGGGGAGAAGTTCTGTTTTTATTGCATATATCGACGTTTCAGCCGGAATAGAGTGATTTTCGTGTACATCTTCCATCGGTAATATAAACGGAAAATCAGTAACATTTTAGTTAATACCAATGAAAACACATTGATTTTTATCATTTGTATTGGTAACAACACTGTCCTATGTCTTTTCTTGGATCTAAATAATACGAAACCTCGCTCTATGATTTGAAGTTAAAATCCTCATATATGGTTAAATATTGACTTTTTTCATGTTTTTCATGTAGTTTGATATAACGTAAAAATATTCATTTTTTCCAATATTTCGATACTATTTCATGTAGTATCACGATATGTGATTTGGCCTTCAAATCTCAGAATTTCGCATAATATTGCATTTTAAGCAAGTTTTCTTGCCTTTTGTTTCGTACGAAAAATCATCGAATTTAGCAATATTTTGACGTTTATCATCCCCTTTTCCTTTATGTGACTTAAACAGAATATCATCGAATTAGGCAATATTTTGCCGTTTTCCACGTTTTTGTGAATTTTCAGTCTATGGGTATTAATTCATATATATACGATAAAAATGATGCAAACCCATAATTGATTAGATAATAACCTTAAATACTTCATTTTCAATCATCTATTTGTTCTCGTTAAAATACTGAGTAAGATATTGAAAAGGGAAGAAGTTCGGTTTTTATTGCATATATCGACGTTTCAGCCGGATTAGAGCGGTTTTACGTGTACATCTTTCCTCGGTAATATAAACGGAAAATCAGGAACATTTTAGTTAATTCTAATGAAAACACATTGATTTTTATCATTTGTATTGGAAACAACATTGTCATATGTCTATTCTTATATCTAAATAATACGAAACCTCGCTCTATGATTTGAAGTTAAAATCCTCAAATATGGTTAAATATTGACTTTTTTCACGTTTTTCATGTAGTTTGATATAACGTAAATATATTCATTTTTACCAATATTTCGATACTATTTCATGTAGTATCACGATATGTGATTTGGCCTTCAAATCTCAGAATTTCGCATAATATTGCATTTTAAGCAAGTTTTCTTGCCTTTTGTTTCGTACGAAAAATCATCGAATTTAGCAATATTTTGACGTTCATCATCCCCTTTTCCTTTATTTGATTTAAACAAAATATCATCGAATTAGGCAATATTTTGCGGTTTTTCCACGTTTTTGTGAATTTTCACTCTATGGGTATTATTTCATATATATACGATAAAAATTATGCAAACACATAATTGATTAGATAATAACCTTAAATACTTCATTTTCAATCATCTATTTGTTTCTCGTAAAATACTGAGTAAGATATTGAAAAGGGGAGAAGTTCGGTTTTTATTGCATATATCGACGTTTCAGCCGGATTAGAGCGGTTTTACGTGTACATCTTCCCTCGGTAATATAAACGGAAAATCAGGAACATTTTAGTTAATTCTAATGAAAACACATTCATTTTTATTATTTGTATTGGAAACAACATTGTCATATGTCTTTTCTTGGATCTAAATAATTCGAAACCTCTCTCTATGATTTGAAGTTAAAATCCTCAAATATGGTTAAATAGTGACTTTTTTCACGTTTTTCATGTAGTTTGATACTACGTAAATATATTCATTTTTACCAATATTTCGATACTATTTCATGTAGTATCACGATATGTGATTTGGCCTTCAAATCTCAGAATTTCGCATAATATTGCATTTTAAGCAAGTTTTCTTGCCTTTTGTTTCGTACGAAAAATCATCGAATTAAGCAATATTTTGACGTTTATCATCCCCTTTTCCTTTATGTGACTTAAACAAAATATCATCGAATTAGACAATATTTTGCCGTTTTCCACGTTTTTGTCAATTTTCAGTCTATGGATATTAATTCATATATATACGATAAAAATTATGCAAACACATAATTGGTTAGATAATAACCTTAAATACTTCATTTTCAATCAACTATTTGTTTCTCGTTAAAATACTGAGTAAGATATTGAAAAGGGGAGAAGTTCTGTTTTTATTGCATATATCGACGTTTCAGCCGGAATAGAGTGATTTTCGTGTACATCTTCCATCGGTAATATAAACGGAAAATCAGTAACATTTTAGTTAATACCAATGAAAACACATTGATTTTTATCATTTGTATTGGTAACAACACTGTCCTATGTCTTTTCTTGGATCTAAATAATACGAAACCTCGCTCTATGATTTGAAGTTAAAATCCTCATATATGGTTAAATATTGACTTTTTTCATGTTTTTCATGTAGTTTGATATAACGTAAAAATATTCATTTTTTCCAATATTTCGATACTATTTCATGTAGTATCACGATATGTGATTTGGCCTTCAAATCTCAGAATTTCGCATAATATTGCATTTTAAGCAAGTTTTCTTGCCTTTTGTTTCGTACGAAAAATCATCGAATTTAGCAATATTTTGACGTTTATCATCCCCTTTTCCTTTATGTGACTTAAACAGAATATCATCGAATTAGGCAATATTTTGCCGTTTTCCACGTTTTTGTGAATTTTCAGTCTATGGGTATTAATTCATATATATACGATAAAAATGATGCAAACCCATAATTGATTAGATAATAACCTTAAATACTTCATTTTCAATCATCTATTTGTTCTCGTTAAAATACTGAGTAAGATATTGAAAAGGGAAGAAGTTCGGTTTTTATTGCATATATCGACGTTTCAGCCGGATTAGAGCAGTTTTACGTGTACATCTTTCCTCGGTAATATAAACGGAAAATCAGGAACATTTTAGTTAATTCTAATGAAAACACATTGATTTTTATAATTTGTATTGGAAACAACATTGTCATATGTCTATTCTTGGATCTAAATAATACGAAACCTCGCTCTATGATTTGAAGTTAAAATCCTCAAATATGGTTAAATATTGACTTTTTTCACGTTTTTCATGTAGTTTGATATTACGTAAATATATTCATTTTTACCAATATTTCGATACTATTTCATGTAGTATCACGATATGTGATTTGGCCTTCAAATCTCAGAATTTCGCATAATATTGCATTTTAAGCAAGTTTTCTTGCCATTTGTTTCGTACGAAAAATCATCGAATTTAGCAATATTTTGACGTTTATCATCCCCTTTTCCTTTATGTGACTTAAACAAAATATCATCGAATTAGGCAATATTTTGCCGTTTTCCACGTTTCTGTGAATTTTCAGTCTATAGGTATTAATTCATATATATACGATAAAAATTATGCAAACACATAATTGATTAGATAATAACCTTAAATACTTCATTTTCAATCAACTATTTGTTTCTCGTTAAAATACTGAGTAAGATATTGAAAAGGGGAGAAGTTCTGTTTTTATTGCATATATCGACGTTTCAGCCGAATTAGAACGGTTTTACGTGTACATCTTCCATCGGTAATATAAACGGAAAATCAGGAACATTTTAGTAAATACCAATGAAAACACATTGATTTTTATCATTTGTATTGGTAACAACACTGTCATATGTCTTTTCTTGGATCTGAATAATGCGAAACCTCGCTCTATGATTTGAAGTTAAAATCCTCATATATGGTTAAATATTGACTTTTTTCACGTTTTTCATGTAGTTTGATATAACGTAAATATATTCATTTTTACCAATATTTCGATACTATTTCATGTAGTATCACGATATGTGATTTGGCCTTCAAATCTCAGAATTTCGCATAATATTGCATTTTAAGCAAGTTTTCTTGCCTTTTGTTTCGTATGAAAAATCATCGAATTTAGCAATATTTTGACGTTCATCATCCCCTTTTCCTTTATGTGACTTAAACAAAATATCATCGAATTAGGCAATATTTTGCCGTTTTCCACGTTTTTGTGAATTTTCAGTCTATGGGTATTAATTCATATATATACGATAAAAATGATGCAAACACATAATTGATTAGATAATAACCTTAAATACTTCATTTTCAATCATCTATTTGTTTCTCGTTAAAATACTGAGTAAGATAATGAAAAGGGGAGAAGTTCGGTTTTTATTGCATATATCGACGTTTCAGCCGGATTAGAGCGGTTTTACGTGTACATCTTCCCTCGGTAATATAAACGGAAAATCAAGAATATTTTAGTTAATTCTAATGAAAACACATTGATTTTTATAATTTGTATTGGAAACAACATTGTCATATGTCTATTCTTGGATCTAAATAATACGAAACCTCGCTCTATGATTTGAAGTTAAAATCCTCAAATATGGTTAAATATTGACTTCTTTCACGTTTTTCATGTAGTTTGATATTACGTAAATATATTAATTTTTACCAATATTTCGATACTATTTCATGTAGTATCACGATATGGGATTTGGCCTTCAAATCTCAGAATTTCGCATAATATTGCATTTTAAGCAAGTTTTCTTGCCTTTTGTTTCATACGAAAAATCATCGAATTTAGCAATAATTTGACGTTTATCATCCCCTTTTCCTTTATGTGACTTGAACATAATATCATCGAATTAGGCAATATTTTGCCGTTTTCCACGTTTTTGTGAATTTTCAGTCTATGGGTATTAATTCATATATATACGATAAAAATTATGCAAACACATAATTGATTAGATAATAACCTTAAATACTTCATTTTCAATCAACTATTTGTTTCTCGTTAAAATACTGAGTAAGATATTGAAAAGGGGAGAAGTTCTGTTTTTATTGCATATATCGACGTTTCAGCCGAATTAGAACGGTTTTACGTGTACATCTTCCATCGGTAATATAAACGGAAAATCAGGAACATTTTAGTAAATACCAATGAAAACACATTGATTTTTATCATTTGTATTGGTAACAACACTGTCATATGTCTTTTCTTGGATCTGAATAATGCGAAACCTCGCTCTATGATTTGAAGTTAAAATCCTCATATATGGTTAAATATTGACTTTTTTCACGTTTTTCATGTAGTTTGATATAACGTAAATATATTCATTTTTACCAATATTTCGATACTATTTCATGTAGTATCACGATATGTGATTTGGCCTTCAAATCTCAGAATTTCGCATAATATTGCATTTTAAGCAAGTTTTCTTGCCTTTTGTTTCGTATGAAAAATCATCGAATTTAGCAATATTTTGACGTTCATCATCCCCTTTTCCTTTATGTGACTTAAACAAAATATCATCGAATTAGGCAATATTTTGCCGTTTTCCACGTTTTTGTGAATTTTCAGTCTATGGGTATTAATTCATATATATACGATAAAAATGATGCAAACACATAATTGATTAGATAATAACCTTAAATACTTCATTTTCAATCATCTATTTGTTTCTCGTTAAAATACTGAGTAAGATAATGAAAAGGGGAGAAGTTCGGTTTTTATTGCATATATCGACGTTTCAGCCGGATTAGAGCGGTTTTACGTGTACATCTTCCCTCGGTAATATAAACGGAAAATCAAGAACATTTTAGTTAATTCTAATGAAAACACATTGATTTTTATAATTTGTATTGGAAACAACATTGTCATATGTCTATTCTTGGATCTAAATAATACGAAACCTCGCTCTATGATTTGAAGTTAAAATCCTCAAATATGGTTAAATATTGACTTTTTTCACGTTTTTCATGTAGTTTGATATTACGTAAATATATTAATTTTTACCAATATTTCGATACTATTTCATGTAGTATCACGATATGGGATTTGGCCTTCAAATCTCAGAATTTCGCATAATATTGCATTTTAAGCAAGTTTTCTTGCCTTTTGTTTCATACGAAAAATCATCGAATTTAGCAATAATTTGACGTTTATCATCCCCTTTTCCTTTATGTGACTTGAACATAATATCATCGAATTAGGCAATATTTTGCCGGTTTTCCACGTTTTTGTGAATTTTCAGTCTATGGGTATTAATTCATATATATACGATAAAAATTATGCAAACACATAATTGATTAGATAATAACCTTAAATACTTCATTTTCAATCATCTATTTGTTTCTCGTTAAAATACTGAGTAAGATATTTAAAAGGGGAGAAGTTCTGTTTTTATTGCATATATCGACGTTTCAGCCGGATTAGAGCGGATTTTACGTGTACATCTTCCATCGGTAATATAAACGGAAAATCAGTAACATTTTAGTTAATTACCTAATGAAAACACATTGATTTTTATCATTTGTATTGGTAACAACACTGTCATATGTCTTTTCTTGGATCTAAATAATACGAAACCTCTCTCTATGATTTGAAGTTAAAATCCTCATATATGGTTAAATATTGACTTTTTTCACTGTTTTTCATGTAGTTTGATACTAACGTAAATATATTCATTTTTACCAATATTTCGATACTATTTCATGTAGTATCACGATATGTGATTTGGCCTTCAAATCTCAGAATTTCGCATAATATTGCATTTTAAGCAAGTTTTCTTGCCTTTTGTTTCGTACGAAAAATCATCGAATTTAAGCAATATTTTGACGTTTATCATCCCCTTTTCCTTTATGTGACTTAAACAGAATATCATCGAATTAGACAATATTTTGCCGTTTTCCACGTTTTTGTGAATTTTCAGTCTATGGATATTAATTCATATATATACGATAAAAATTATGCAAACACATAATTGGATTAGATAATAACCTTAAATACTTCATTTTCAATCAATCTATTTGTTTCTCGTTAAAATACTGAGTAAGATATTTAAAAGGGAAGAAGTTCTGTTTTTATTGCATATATCGACGTTTCAGCCGGAATTAGAGCTGATTTTACGTGTACATCTTCCATCGGTAATATAAACGGAAAATCAGTAACATTTTAGTTAATACTAATGAAAACACATTGATTTTTATCATTTGTATTGGTAACAACACTGTCATATGTCTATTCTTATGATCTAAATAATGCGAAACCTCGCTCTATGATTTGAAGTTAAAATCCTCATATATGGTTAAATATTGACTTTTTTTCATGTTTTTCATGTAGTTTGATATAACGTAAATATATTCATTTTTACCAATATTTCGATACTATTTCATGTAGTATCACGATATGTGATTTGGCCTTCAAATCTCAGAATTTCGCATAATATTGCATTTTAAGCAAGTTTTCTTGCCTTTTGTTTCGTACGAAAAATCATCGAATTTAGCAATATTTTGACGTTTATCATCCCCTTTTCCTTTATGTGACTTAAACAGAATATCATCGAATTAGGCAATATTTTGCCGTTTTCCACGTTTTTGTGAATTTTCAGTCTATGGGTATTAATTCATATATATACGATAAAAATTATGCAAACCCATAATTGATTAGATAATAACCTTAAATACTTCATTTTCAATCATCTATTTGTTCTCGTTAAAATACTGAGTAAGATATTGAAAAGGGAAGAAGTTCGGTTTTTATTGCATATATCGACGTTTCAGCCGGATTAGAGCGGTTTTACGTGTACATCTTTCCTCGGTAATATAAACGGAAAATCAGGAACATTTTAGTTAATTCTAATGAAAACACATTGATTTTTATCATTTGTATTGGAAACAACATTGTCATATGTCTATTCTTATATCTAAATAATACGAAACCTCGCTCTATGATTTGAAGTTAAAATCCTCAAATATGGTTAAATATTGACTTTTTTCACGTTTTTCATGTAGTTTGATATAACGTAAATATATTCATTTTTACCAATATTTCGATACTATTTCATGTAGTATCACGATATGTGATTTGGCCTTCAAATCTCAGAATTTCGCATAATATTGCATTTTAAGCAAGTTTTCTTGCCTTTTGTTTCGTACGAAAAATCATCGAATTTAGCAATATTTTGACGTTCATCATCCCCTTTTCCTTTATTTGATTTAAACAAAATATCATCGAATTAGGCAATATTTTGCGGTTTTTCCACGTTTTTGTGAATTTTCACTCTATGGGTATTATTTCATATATATACGATAAAAATTATGCAAACACATAATTGATTAGATAATAACCTTAAATACTTCATTTTCAATCATCTATTTGTTTCTCGTAAAATACTGAGTAAGATATTGAAAAGGGGAGAAGTTCGGTTTTTATTGCATATATCGACGTTTCAGCCGGATTAGAGCGGTTTTACGTGTACATCTTCCCTCGGTAATATAAACGGAAAATCAGGAACATTTTAGTTAATTCTAATGAAAACACATTCATTTTTATTATTTGTATTGGAAACAACATTGTCATATGTCTTTTCTTGGATCTAAATAATTCGAAACCTCTCTCTATGATTTGAAGTTAAAATCCTCAAATATGGTTAAATAGTGACTTTTTTCACGTTTTTCATGTAGTTTGATACTACGTAAATATATTCATTTTTACCAATATTTCGATACTATTTCATGTAGTATCACGATATGTGATTTGGCCTTCAAATCTCAGAATTTCGCATAATATTGCATTTTAAGCAAGTTTTCTTGCCTTTTGTTTCGTACGAAAAATCATCGAATTAAGCAATATTTTGACGTTTATCATCCCCTTTTCCTTTATGTGACTTAAACAAAATATCATCGAATTAGACAATATTTTGCCGTTTTCCACGTTTTTGTCAATTTTCAGTCTATGGATATTAATTCATATATATACGATAAAAATTATGCAAACACATAATTGGTTAGATAATAACCTTAAATACTTCATTTTCAATCAACTATTTGTTTCTCGTTAAAATACTGAGTAAGATATTGAAAAGGGGAGAAGTTCTGTTTTTATTGCATATATCGACGTTTCAGCCGGAATAGAGTGATTTTCGTGTACATCTTCCATCGGTAATATAAACGGAAAATCAGTAACATTTTAGTTAATACCAATGAAAACACATTGATTTTTATCATTTGTATTGGTAACAACACTGTCCTATGTCTTTTCTTGGATCTAAATAATACGAAACCTCGCTCTATGATTTGAAGTTAAAATCCTCATATATGGTTAAATATTGACTTTTTTCATGTTTTTCATGTAGTTTGATATAACGTAAAAATATTCATTTTTTCCAATATTTCGATACTATTTCATGTAGTATCACGATATGTGATTTGGCCTTCAAATCTCAGAATTTCGCATAATATTGCATTTTAAGCAAGTTTTCTTGCCTTTTGTTTCGTACGAAAAATCATCGAATTTAGCAATATTTTGACGTTTATCATCCCCTTTTCCTTTATGTGACTTAAACAGAATATCATCGAATTAGGCAATATTTTGCCGTTTTCCACGTTTTTGTGAATTTTCAGTCTATGGGTATTAATTCATATATATACGATAAAAATGATGCAAACCCATAATTGATTAGATAATAACCTTAAATACTTCATTTTCAATCATCTATTTGTTCTCGTTAAAATACTGAGTAAGATATTGAAAAGGGAAGAAGTTCGGTTTTTATTGCATATATCGACGTTTCAGCCGGATTAGAGCGGTTTTACGTGTACATCTTTCCTCGGTAATATAAACGGAAAATCAGGAACATTTTAGTTAATTCTAATGAAAACACATTGATTTTTATCATTTGTATTGGAAACAACATTGTCATATGTCTATTCTTATATCTAAATAATACGAAACCTCGCTCTATGATTTGAAGTTAAAATCCTCAAATATGGTTAAATATTGACTTTTTTCACGTTTTTCATGTAGTTTGATATAACGTAAATATATTCATTTTTACCAATATTTCGATACTATTTCATGTAGTATCACGATATGTGATTTGGCCTTCAAATCTCAGAATTTCGCATAATATTGCATTTTAAGCAAGTTTTCTTGCCTTTTGTTTCGTACGAAAAATCATCGAATTTAGCAATATTTTGACGTTCATCATCCCCTTTTCCTTTATTTGATTTAAACAAAATATCATCGAATTAGGCAATATTTTGCGGTTTTTCCACGTTTTTGTGAATTTTCACTCTATGGGTATTATTTCATATATATACGATAAAAATTATGCAAACACATAATTGATTAGATAATAACCTTAAATACTTCATTTTCAATCATCTATTTGTTTCTCGTAAAATACTGAGTAAGATATTGAAAAGGGGAGAAGTTCGGTTTTTATTGCATATATCGACGTTTCAGCCGGATTAGAGCGGTTTTACGTGTACATCTTCCCTCGGTAATATAAACGGAAAATCAGGAACATTTTAGTTAATTCTAATGAAAACACATTCATTTTTATTATTTGTATTGGAAACAACATTGTCATATGTCTTTTCTTGGATCTAAATAATTCGAAACCTCTCTCTATGATTTGAAGTTAAAATCCTCAAATATGGTTAAATAGTGACTTTTTTCACGTTTTTCATGTAGTTTGATACTACGTAAATATATTCATTTTTACCAATATTTCGATACTATTTCATGTAGTATCACGATATGTGATTTGGCCTTCAAATCTCAGAATTTCGCATAATATTGCATTTTAAGCAAGTTTTCTTGCCTTTTGTTTCGTACGAAAAATCATCGAATTAAGCAATATTTTGACGTTTATCATCCCCTTTTCCTTTATGTGACTTAAACAAAATATCATCGAATTAGACAATATTTTGCCGTTTTCCACGTTTTTGTCAATTTTCAGTCTATGGATATTAATTCATATATATACGATAAAAATTATGCAAACACATAATTGGTTAGATAATAACCTTAAATACTTCATTTTCAATCAACTATTTGTTTCTCGTTAAAATACTGAGTAAGATATTGAAAAGGGGAGAAGTTCTGTTTTTATTGCATATATCGACGTTTCAGCCGGAATAGAGTGATTTTCGTGTACATCTTCCATCGGTAATATAAACGGAAAATCAGTAACATTTTAGTTAATACCAATGAAAACACATTGATTTTTATCATTTGTATTGGTAACAACACTGTCCTATGTCTTTTCTTGGATCTAAATAATACGAAACCTCGCTCTATGATTTGAAGTTAAAATCCTCATATATGGTTAAATATTGACTTTTTTCATGTTTTTCATGTAGTTTGATATAACGTAAAAATATTCATTTTTTCCAATATTTCGATACTATTTCATGTAGTATCACGATATGTGATTTGGCCTTCAAATCTCAGAATTTCGCATAATATTGCATTTTAAGCAAGTTTTCTTGCCTTTTGTTTCGTACGAAAAATCATCGAATTTAGCAATATTTTGACGTTTATCATCCCCTTTTCCTTTATGTGACTTAAACAGAATATCATCGAATTAGGCAATATTTTGCCGTTTTCCACGTTTTTGTGAATTTTCAGTCTATGGGTATTAATTCATATATATACGATAAAAATGATGCAAACCCATAATTGATTAGATAATAACCTTAAATACTTCATTTTCAATCATCTATTTGTTCTCGTTAAAATACTGAGTAAGATATTGAAAAGGGAAGAAGTTCGGTTTTTATTGCATATATCGACGTTTCAGCCGGATTAGAGCAGTTTTACGTGTACATCTTTCCTCGGTAATATAAACGGAAAATCAGGAACATTTTAGTTAATTCTAATGAAAACACATTGATTTTTATAATTTGTATTGGAAACAACATTGTCATATGTCTATTCTTGGATCTAAATAATACGAAACCTCGCTCTATGATTTGAAGTTAAAATCCTCAAATATGGTTAAATATTGACTTTTTTCACGTTTTTCATGTAGTTTGATATTACGTAAATATATTCATTTTTACCAATATTTCGATACTATTTCATGTAGTATCACGATATGTGATTTGGCCTTCAAATCTCAGAATTTCGCATAATATTGCATTTTAAGCAAGTTTTCTTGCCATTTGTTTCGTACGAAAAATCATCGAATTTAGCAATATTTTGACGTTTATCATCCCCTTTTCCTTTATGTGACTTAAACAAAATATCATCGAATTAGGCAATATTTTGCCGTTTTCCACGTTTCTGTGAATTTTCAGTCTATAGGTATTAATTCATATATATACGATAAAAATTATGCAAACACATAATTGATTAGATAATAACCTTAAATACTTCATTTTCAATCAACTATTTGTTTCTCGTTAAAATACTGAGTAAGATATTGAAAAGGGGAGAAGTTCTGTTTTTATTGCATATATCGACGTTTCAGCCGAATTAGAACGGTTTTACGTGTACATCTTCCATCGGTAATATAAACGGAAAATCAGGAACATTTTAGTAAATACCAATGAAAACACATTGATTTTTATCATTTGTATTGGTAACAACACTGTCATATGTCTTTTCTTGGATCTGAATAATGCGAAACCTCGCTCTATGATTTGAAGTTAAAATCCTCATATATGGTTAAATATTGACTTTTTTCACGTTTTTCATGTAGTTTGATATAACGTAAATATATTCATTTTTACCAATATTTCGATACTATTTCATGTAGTATCACGATATGTGATTTGGCCTTCAAATCTCAGAATTTCGCATAATATTGCATTTTAAGCAAGTTTTCTTGCCTTTTGTTTCGTATGAAAAATCATCGAATTTAGCAATATTTTGACGTTCATCATCCCCTTTTCCTTTATGTGACTTAAACAAAATATCATCGAATTAGGCAATATTTTGCCGTTTTCCACGTTTTTGTGAATTTTCAGTCTATGGGTATTAATTCATATATATACGATAAAAATGATGCAAACACATAATTGATTAGATAATAACCTTAAATACTTCATTTTCAATCATCTATTTGTTTCTCGTTAAAATACTGAGTAAGATAATGAAAAGGGGAGAAGTTCGGTTTTTATTGCATATATCGACGTTTCAGCCGGATTAGAGCGGTTTTACGTGTACATCTTCCCTCGGTAATATAAACGGAAAATCAAGAATATTTTAGTTAATTCTAATGAAAACACATTGATTTTTATAATTTGTATTGGAAACAACATTGTCATATGTCTATTCTTGGATCTAAATAATACGAAACCTCGCTCTATGATTTGAAGTTAAAATCCTCAAATATGGTTAAATATTGACTTCTTTCACGTTTTTCATGTAGTTTGATATTACGTAAATATATTAATTTTTACCAATATTTCGATACTATTTCATGTAGTATCACGATATGGGATTTGGCCTTCAAATCTCAGAATTTCGCATAATATTGCATTTTAAGCAAGTTTTCTTGCCTTTTGTTTCATACGAAAAATCATCGAATTTAGCAATAATTTGACGTTTATCATCCCCTTTTCCTTTATGTGACTTGAACATAATATCATCGAATTAGGCAATATTTTGCCGTTTTCCACGTTTTTGTGAATTTTCAGTCTATGGGTATTAATTCATATATATACGATAAAAATTATGCAAACACATAATTGATTAGATAATAACCTTAAATACTTCATTTTCAATCAACTATTTGTTTCTCGTTAAAATACTGAGTAAGATATTGAAAAGGGGAGAAGTTCTGTTTTTATTGCATATATCGACGTTTCAGCCGAATTAGAACGGTTTTACGTGTACATCTTCCATCGGTAATATAAACGGAAAATCAGGAACATTTTAGTAAATACCAATGAAAACACATTGATTTTTATCATTTGTATTGGTAACAACACTGTCATATGTCTTTTCTTGGATCTGAATAATGCGAAACCTCGCTCTATGATTTGAAGTTAAAATCCTCATATATGGTTAAATATTGACTTTTTTCACGTTTTTCATGTAGTTTGATATAACGTAAATATATTCATTTTTACCAATATTTCGATACTATTTCATGTAGTATCACGATATGTGATTTGGCCTTCAAATCTCAGAATTTCGCATAATATTGCATTTTAAGCAAGTTTTCTTGCCTTTTGTTTCGTATGAAAAATCATCGAATTTAGCAATATTTTGACGTTCATCATCCCCTTTTCCTTTATGTGACTTAAACAAAATATCATCGAATTAGGCAATATTTTGCCGTTTTCCACGTTTTTGTGAATTTTCAGTCTATGGGTATTAATTCATATATATACGATAAAAATGATGCAAACACATAATTGATTAGATAATAACCTTAAATACTTCATTTTCAATCATCTATTTGTTTCTCGTTAAAATACTGAGTAAGATAATGAAAAGGGGAGAAGTTCGGTTTTTATTGCATATATCGACGTTTCAGCCGGATTAGAGCGGTTTTACGTGTACATCTTCCCTCGGTAATATAAACGGAAAATCAAGAACATTTTAGTTAATTCTAATGAAAACACATTGATTTTTATAATTTGTATTGGAAACAACATTGTCATATGTCTATTCTTGGATCTAAATAATACGAAACCTCGCTCTATGATTTGAAGTTAAAATCCTCAAATATGGTTAAATATTGACTTTTTTCACGTTTTTCATGTAGTTTGATATTACGTAAATATATTAATTTTTACCAATATTTCGATACTATTTCATGTAGTATCACGATATGGGATTTGGCCTTCAAATCTCAGAATTTCGCATAATATTGCATTTTAAGCAAGTTTTCTTGCCTTTTGTTTCATACGAAAAATCATCGAATTTAGCAATAATTTGACGTTTATCATCCCCTTTTCCTTTATGTGACTTGAACATAATATCATCGAATTAGGCAATATTTTGCCGTTTTCCACGTTTTTGTGAATTTTCAGTCTATGGGTATTAATTCATATATATACGATAAAAATTATGCAAACACATAATTGATTAGATAATAACCTTAAATACTTCATTTTCAATCAACTATTTGTTTCTCGTTAAAATACTGAGTAAGATATTTAAAAGGGGAGAAGTTCTGTTTTTATTGCATATATCGACCTTTCAGCCGGAATAGAGTGATTTTCGTGTACATCTTCCATCGGTAATATAAACGGAAAATCAGTAACATTTTAGTTAATACCAATGAAAACACATTGATTTTTATCATTTGTATTGGTAACAACACTGTCATATGTCTTTTCTTGGATCTAAATAATGCGAAACCTCGCTCTATGATTTGAAGTTAAAATCCTCATATATGGTTAAATATTGACTTTTTTCATGTTTTTCATGTAGTTTGATATAACGTAAAAATATTCATTTTTTCCAATATTTCGATACTATTTCATGTAGTATCACGATATGTGATTTGGCCTTCAAATCTCAGAATTTCGCATAATATTGCATTTTAAGCAAGTTTTCTTGCCTTTTGTTTCGTACGAAAAATCATCGAATTTAGCAATATTTTGACGTTTATCATCCCTTTTTCCTTTATGTGACTTAAACAGAATATCATCGAATTAGGCAATATTTTGCCGTTTTCCACGTTTTTGTGAATTTTCAGTCTATGGGTATTAATTCATATATATACGATAAAAATGATGCAAACCCATAATTGATTAGATAATAACCTTAAATACTTCATTTTCAATCATCTATTTGTTCTCGTTAAAATACTGAGTAAGATATTGAAAAGGGAAGAAGTTCGGTTTTTATTGCATATATCGACGTTTCAGCCGGATTAGAGCGGTTTTACGTGTACATCTTTCCTCGGTAATATAAACGGAAAATCAGGAACATTTTAGTTAATTCTAATGAAAACACATTGATTTTTATCATTTGTATTGGAAACAACATTGTCATATGTCTATTCTTATATCTAAATAATACGAAACCTCGCTCTATGATTTGAAGTTAAAATCCTCAAATATGGTTAAATATTGATTTTTTTCACGTTTTTCATGTAGTTTGATATAACGTAAATATATTCATTTTTACCAATATTTCGATACTATTTCATGTAGTATCACGATATGTGATTTGGCCTTCAAATCTCAGAATTTCGCATAATATTGCATTTTAAGCAAGTTTTCTTGCCTTTTGTTTCGTACGAAAAATCATCGAATTTAGCAATATTTTGACGTTTATCATCCCCTTTTCCTTTATGTGACTTAAACAAAATATCATCGAATTAGGCAATATTTTGCCGTTTTCCACGTTTCTGTGAATTTTCAGTCTATGGGTATTAATTCATATATATACGATAAAAATTATGCAAACACATAATTGATTAGATAATAACCTTAAATACTTCATTTTCAATCAACTATTTGTTTCTCGTTAAAATACTGAGTAAGATATTGAAAAGGGGAGAAGTTCTGTTTTTATTGCATATATCGACGTTTCAGCCGAATTAGAGCGGTTTTACGTGTACATCTTCCATCGGTAATATAAACGGAAAATCAGGAACATTTTAGTAAATACCAATGAAAACACATTGATTTTTATCATTTGTATTGGTAACAACACTGTCATATGTCTTTTCTTGGATCTAAATAATGCGAAACCTCGCTCTATGATTTGAAGTTAAAATCCTCATATATGGTTAAATATTGACTTTTTTCACGTTTTTCATGTAGTTTGATATAACGTAAATATATTCATTTTTACCAATATTTCGATACTATTTCATGTAGTATCACGATATGTGATTTGGCCTTCAAATCTCAGAATTTCGCATAATATTGCATTTTAAGCAAGTTTTCTTGCCTTTTGTTTCGTACGAAAAATCATCGAATTTAGCAATATTTTGACGTTCATCATCCCCTTTTCCTTTATTTGATTTAAACAAAATATCATCGAATTAGGCAATATTTTGCGGTTTTTCCACGTTTTTGTGAATTTTCACTCTATGGGTATTATTTCATATATATACGATAAAAATTATGCAAACACATAATTGATTAGATAATAACCTTAAATACTTCATTTTCAATCATCTATTTGTTTCTCGTAAAATACTGAGTAAGATATTGAAAAGGGGAGAAGTTCGGTTTTTATTGCATATATCGACGTTTCAGCCGGATTAGAGCGGTTTTACGTGTACATCTTCCCTCGGTAATATAAACGGAAAATCAGGAACATTTTAGTTAATTCTAATGAAAACACATTCATTTTTATTATTTGTATTGGAAACAACATTGTCATATGTCTTTTCTTGGATCTAAATAATACGAAACCTCTCTCTATGATTTGAAGTTAAAATCCTCAAATATGGTTAAATAGTGACTTTTTTCACGTTTTTCATGTAGTTTGATACTACGTAAATATATTCATTTTTACCAATATTTCGATACTATTTCATGTAGTATCACGATATGTGATTTGGCCTTCAAATCTCAGAATTTCGCATAATATTGCATTTTAAGCAAGTTTTCTTGCCTTTTGTTTCGTACGAAAAATCATCGAATTAAGCAATATTTTGACGTTTATCATCCCCTTTTCCTTTATGTGACTTAAACAAAATATCATCGAATTAGACAATATTTTGCCGTTTTCCACGTTTTTGTGAATTTTCAGTCTATGGATATTAATTCATATATATACGATAAAAATTATGCAAACACATAATTGGTTAGATAATAACCTTAAATACTTCATTTTCAATCAACTATTTGTTTCTCGTTAAAATACTGAGTAAGATATTTAAAAGGGGAGAAGTTCTGTTTTTATTGCATATATCGACGTTTCAGCCGGAATAGAGTGATTTTCGTGTACATCTTCCATCGGTAATATAAACGGAAAATCAGTAACATTTTAGTTAATACCAATGAAAACACATTGATTTTTATCATTTGTATTGGTAACAACACTGTCATATGTCTTTTCTTGGATCTAAATAATGCGAAACCTCGCTCTATGATTTGAAGTTAAAATCCTCATATATGGTTAAATATTGACTTTTTTCATGTTTTTCATGTAGTTTGATATAACGTAAAAATATTCATTTTTTCCAATATTTCGATACTATTTCATGTAGTATCACGATATGTGATTTGGCCTTCAAATCTCAGAATTTCGCATAATATTGCATTTTAAGCAAGTTTTCTTGCCTTTTGTTTCGTACGAAAAATCATCGAATTTAGCAATATTTTGACGTTTATCATCCCCTTTTCCTTTATGTGACTTAAACAGAATATCATCGAATTAGGCAATATTTTGCCGTTTTCCACGTTTTTGTGAATTTTCAGTCTATGGGTATTAATTCATATATATACGATAAAAATTATGCAAACCCATAATTGATTAGATAATAACCTTAAATACTTCATTTTCAATCATCTATTTGTTCTCGTTAAAATACTGAGTAAGATATTGAAAAGGGAAGAAGTTCGGTTTTTATTGCATATATCGACGTTTCAGCCGGATTAGAGCGGTTTTACGTGTACATCTTTCCTCGGTAATATAAACGGAAAATCAGGAACATTTTAGTTAATTCTAATGAAAACACATTGATTTTTATCATTTGTATTGGAAACAACATTGTCATATGTCTATTCTTATATCTAAATAATACGAAACCTCGCTCTATGATTTGAAGTTAAAATCCTCAAATATGGTTAAATATTGACTTTTTTCACGTTTTTCATGTAGTTTGATATAACGTAAATATATTCATTTTTACCAATATTTCGATACTATTTCATGTCGTATCACGATATGTGATTTGGCCTTCAAATCTCAGAATTTCGCATAATATTGCATTTTAAGCAAGTTTTCTTGCCTTTTGTTTCGTACGAAAAATCATCGAATTTAGCAATATTTTGACGTTCATCATCCCCTTTTCCTTTATTTGATTTAAACAAAATATCATCGAATTAGGCAATATTTTGCGGTTTTTCCACGTTTTTGTGAATTTTCACTCTATGGGTATTATTTCATATATATACGATAAAAATTATGCAAACACATAATTGATTAGATAATAACCTTAAATACTTCATTTTCAATCATCTATTTGTTTCTCGTAAAATACTGAGTAAGATATTGAAAAGGGGAGAAGTTCGGTTTTTATTGCATATATCGACGTTTCAGCCGGATTAGAGCGGTTTTACGTGTACATCTTCCCTCGGTAATATAAACGGAAAATCAGGAACATTTTAGTTAATTCTAATGAAAACACATTCATTTTTATTATTTGTATTGGAAACAACATTGTCATATGTCTTTTCTTGGATCTAAATAATTCGAAACCTCTCTCTATGATTTGAAGTTAAAATCCTCAAATATGGTTAAATAGTGACTTTTTTCACGTTTTTCATGTAGTTTGATACTACGTAAATATATTCATTTTTACCAATATTTCGATACTATTTCATGTAGTATCACGATATGTGATTTGGCCTTCAAATCTCAGAATTTCGCATAATATTGCATTTTAAGCAAGTTTTCTTGCCTTTTGTTTCGTACGAAAAATCATCGAATTTAGCAATAATTTGACGTTTATCATCCCCTTTTCCTTTATGTGACTTAAACAAAATATCATCGAATTAGACAATATTTTGCTGTTTTCCACGTTTTTGTGAATTTTCAGTCTAAGGATATTAATTCATATATATACGATAAAAATTATGCAAACACATAATTGATTAGATAATAACCTTAAATACTTCATTTTCAATCAACTATTTGTTTCTCGTTAAAATACTGAGTAAGATATTGAAAAGGGGAGAAGTTCTGTTTTTATTGCATATATCGACGTTTCAGCCGGAATAGAGTGATTTTCGTGTACATCTTCCATCGGTAATATAAACGGAAAATCAGTAACATTTTAGTTAATACCAATGAAAACACGTTGATTTTTATCATTTGTATTGGTAACAACACTGTCATATGTCTTTTCTTGGATCTAAATAATACGAAACCTCGCTCTATGATTTGAAGTTAAAATCCTCATATATGGTTAAATATTGACTTTTTTCATGTTTTTCATGTAGTTTGATATAACGTAAAAATATTCATTTATTCCAATATTTCGATACTATTTCATGTAGTATCACGATATGTGATTTGGCCTTCAAATCTCAGAATTTCGCATAATATTGCATTTTAAGCAAGTTTTCTTGCCTTTTGTTTCGTACGAAAAATCATCGAATTTAGCAATATTTTGACGTTTATCATCCCCTTTTCCTTTATTTGATTTAAACAAAATATCATCGAATTAGGCAATATTTTGCGGTTTTTCCACGTTTTTGTGAATTTTCACTCTATGGGTATTATTTCATATATATACGATAAAAATTATGCAAACACATAATTGATTAGATAATAACCTTAAATACTTCATTTTCAATCGTCTATTTGTTTCTCGTAAAATACTGAGTAAGATATTGAAAAGGGGAGAAGTTCGGTTTTTATTGCATATATCGACGTTTCAGCCGGATTAGAGCGGTTTTACGTGTACATCTTCCCTCGGTAATATAAACGGAAAATCAGGAACATTTTAGTTAATTCTAATGAAAACACATTCATTTTTATTATTTGTATTGGAAACAACATTGTCATATGTCTTTTCTTGGATCTAAATAATACGAAACCTCTCTCTATGATTTGAAGTTAAAATCCTCAAATATGGTTAAATAGTGACTTTTTTCACGTTTTTCATGTAGTTTGATACTACGTAAATATATTCATTTTTACCAATATTTCGATACTATTTCATGTAGTATCACGATATGTGATTTGGCCTTCAAATCTCAGAATTTCGCATAATATTGCATTTTAAGCAAGTTTTCTTGCCTTTTGTTTCGTACGAAAAATCATCGAATTAAGCAATATTTTGACGTTTATCATCCCCTTTTCCTTTATGTGACTTAAACAAAATATCATCGAATTAGACAATATTTTGCCGTTTTCCACGTTTTTGTCAATTTTCAGTCTATGGATATTAATTCATATATATACGATAAAAATTATGCAAACACATAATTGGTTAGATAATAACCTTAAATACTTCATTTTCAATCAACTATTTGTTTCTCGTTAAAATACTGAGTAAGATATTGAAAAGGGGAGAAGTTCTGTTTTTATTGCATATATCGACGTTTCAGCCGAATTAGAGCGGTTTTATGTGTACATCTTCCATCGGTAATATAAACGGAAAATCAGGAACATTTTAGTAAATACCAATGAAAACACATTGATTTTTATCATTTGTATTGGTAACAACACTGTCATATGTCTTTTCTTGGATCTAAATAATGCGAAACCTCGCTCTATGATTTGAAGTTAAAATCCTCATATATGGTTAAATATTGACTTTTTTCACGTTTTTCATGTAGTTTGATATAACGTAAATATATTCATTTTTACCAATATTTCGATACTATTTCATGTAGTATCACGATATGTGATTTGGCCTTCAAATCTCAGAATTTCGCATAATATTGCATTTTAAGCAAGTTTTCTTGCCTTTTGTTTCGTATGAAAAATCATCGAATTTAGCAATATTTTGACGTTCATCATCCCCTTTTCCTTTATGTGACTTAAACAAAATATCATCGAATTAGGCAATATTTTGCCGTTTTCCACGTTTTTGTGAATTTTCAGTCTATGGGTATTAATTCATATATATACGATAAAAATGATGCAAACACATAATTGATTAGATAATAACCTTAAATACTTCATTTTCAATCATCTATTTGTTTCTCGTTAAAATACTGAGTAAGATAATGAAAAGGGGAGAAGTTCGGTTTTTATTGCATATATCGACGTTTCAGCCGGATTAGAGCGGTTTTACGTGTACATCTTTCCTCGGTAATATAAACGGAAAATCAGGAACATTTTAGTTAATTCTAATGAAAACACATTGATTTTTATAATTTGTATTGGAAACAACATTGTCATATGTCTATTCTTGGATCTAAATAATACGAAACCTCGCTCTATGATTTGAAGTTAAAATCCTCAAATATGGTTAAATATTGACTTTTTTCACGTTTTTCATGTAGTTTGATATTACGTAAATATATTCATTTTTACCAATATTTCGATACTATTTCATGTAGTATCACGATATGTGATTTGGCCTTCAAATCTCAGAATTTCGCATAATATTGCATTTTAAGCAAGTTTTCTTGCCATTTGTTTCGTACGAAAAATCATCGAATTTAGCAATATTTTGACGTTTATCATCCCCTTTTCCTTTATGTGACTTAAACAAAATATCATCGAATTAGGCAATATTTTGCCGTTTTCCACGTTTCTGTGAATTTTCAGTCTATAGGTATTAATTCATATATATACGATAAAAATTATGCAAACACATAATTGATTAGATAATAACCTTAAATACTTCATTTTCAATCAACTATTTGTTTCTCGTTAAAATACTGAGTAAGATATTGAAAAGGGGAGAAGTTCTGTTTTTATTGCATATATCGACGTTTCAGCCGAATTAGAACGGTTTTACGTGTACATCTTCCATCGGTAATATAAACGGAAAATCAGGAACATTTTAGTAAATACCAATGAAAACACATTGATTTTTATCATTTGTATTGGTAACAACACTGTCATATGTCTTTTCTTGGATCTGAATAATGCGAAACCTCGCTCTATGATTTGAAGTTAAAATCCTCATATATGGTTAAATATTGACTTTTTTCACGTTTTTCATGTAGTTTGATATAACGTAAATATATTCATTTTTACCAATATTTCGATACTATTTCATGTAGTATCACGATATGTGATTTGGCCTTCAAATCTCAGAATTTCGCATAATATTGCATTTTAAGCAAGTTTTCTTGCCTTTTGTTTCGTATGAAAAATCATCGAATTTAGCAATATTTTGACGTTCATCATCCCCTTTTCCTTTATGTGACTTAAACAAAATATCATCGAATTAGGCAATATTTTGCCGTTTTCCACGTTTTTGTGAATTTTCAGTCTATGGGTATTAATTCATATATATACGATAAAAATGATGCAAACACATAATTGATTAGATAATAACCTTAAATACTTCATTTTCAATCATCTATTTGTTTCTCGTTAAAATACTGAGTAAGATAATGAAAAGGGGAGAAGTTCGGTTTTTATTGCATATATCGACGTTTCAGCCGGATTAGAGCGGTTTTACGTGTACATCTTCCCTCGGTAATATAAACGGAAAATCAAGAACATTTTAGTTAATTCTAATGAAAACACATTGATTTTTATAATTTGTATTGGAAACAACATTGTCATATGTCTATTCTTGGATCTAAATAATACGAAACCTCGCTCTATGATTTGAAGTTAAAATCCTCAAATATGGTTAAATATTGACTTTTTTCACGTTTTTCATGTAGTTTGATATTACGTAAATATATTAATTTTTACCAATATTTCGATACTATTTCATGTAGTATCACGATATGGGATTTGGCCTTCAAATCTCAGAATTTCGCATAATATTGCATTTTAAGCAAGTTTTCTTGCCTTTTGTTTCATACGAAAAATCATCGAATTTAGCAATAATTTGACGTTTATCATCCCCTTTTCCTTTATGTGACTTGAACATAATATCATCGAATTAGGCAATATTTTGCCGTTTTCCACGTTTTTGTGAATTTTCAGTCTATGGGTATTAATTCATATATATACGATAAAAATTATGCAAACACATAATTGATTAGATAATAACCTTAAATACTTCATTTTCAATCAACTATTTGTTTCTCGTTAAAATACTGAGTAAGATATTTAAAAGGGGAGAAGTTCTGTTTTTATTGCATATATCGACGTTTCAGCCGGAATAGAGTGATTTTCGTGTACATCTTCCATCGGTAATATAAACGGAAAATCAGTAACATTTTAGTTAATACCAATGAAAACACATTGATTTTTATCATTTGTATTGGTAACAACACTGTCATATGTCTTTTCTTGGATCTAAATAATGCGAAACCTCGCTCTATGATTTGAAGTTAAAATCCTCATATATGGTTAAATATTGACTTTTTTCATGTTTTTCATGTAGTTTGATATAACGTAAAAATATTCATTTTTTCCAATATTTCGATACTATTTCATGTAGTATCACGATATGTGATTTGGCCTTCAAATCTCAGAATTTCGCATAATATTGCATTTTAAGCAAGTTTTCTTGCCTTTTGTTTCGTACGAAAAATCATCGAATTTAGCAATATTTTGACGTTTATCATCCCTTTTTCCTTTATGTGACTTAAACAGAATATCATCGAATTAGGCAATATTTTGCCGTTTTCCACGTTTTTGTGAATTTTCAGTCTATGGGTATTAATTCATATATATACGATAAAAATGATGCAAACCCATAATTGATTAGATAATAACCTTAAATACTTCATTTTCAATCATCTATTTGTTCTCGTTAAAATACTGAGTAAGATATTGAAAAGGGAAGAAGTTCGGTTTTTATTGCATATATCGACGTTTCAGCCGGATTAGAGCGGTTTTACGTGTACATCTTTCCTCGGTAATATAAACGGAAAATCAGGAACATTTTAGTTAATTCTAATGAAAACACATTGATTTTTATCATTTGTATTGGAAACAACATTGTCATATGTCTATTCTTATATCTAAATAATACGAAACCTCGCTCTATGATTTGAAGTTAAAATCCTCAAATATGGTTAAATATTGACTTTTTTCACGTTTTTCATGTAGTTTGATATAACGTAAATATATTCATTTTTACCAATATTTCGATACTATTTCATGTAGTATCACGATATGTGATTTGGCCTTCAAATCTCAGAATTTCGCATAATATTGCATTTTAAGCAAGTTTTCTTGCCTTTTGTTTCGTACGAAAAATCATCGAATTTAGCAATATTTTGACGTTTATCATCCCCTTTTCCTTTATGTGACTTAAACAAAATATCATCGAATTAGGCAATATTTTGCCGTTTTCCACGTTTCTGTGAATTTTCAGTCTATGGGTATTAATTCATATATATATACGATAAAAATTATGCAAACACATAATTGATTAGATAATAACCTTAAATACTTCATTTTCAATCAACTATTTGTTTCTCGTTAAAATACTGAGTAAGATATTGAAAAGGGGAGAAGTTCTGTTTTTATTGCATATATCGACGTTTCAGCCGAATTAGAGCGGTTTTACGTGTACATCTTCCATCGGTAATATAAACGGAAAATCAGGAACATTTTAGTAAATACCAATGAAAACACATTGATTTTTATCATTTGTATTGGTAACAACACTGTCATATGTCTTTTCTTGGATCTAAATAATGCGAAACCTCGCTCTATGATTTGAAGTTAAAATCCTCATATATGGTTAAATATTGACTTTTTTCACGTTTTTCATGTAGTTTGATATAACGTAAATATATTCATTTTTACCAATATTTCGATACTATTTCATGTAGTATCACGATATGTGATTTGGCCTTCAAATCTCAGAATTTCGCATAATATTGCATTTTAAGCAAGTTTTCTTGCCTTTTGTTTCGTATGAAAAATCATCGAATTTAGCAATATTTTGACGTTCATCATCCCCTTTTCCTTTATGTGACTTAAACAAAATATCATCGAATTAGGCAATATTTTGCCGTTTTCCACGTTTTTGTGAATTTTCAGTCTATGGGTATTAATTCATATATATACGATAAAAATGATGCAAACACATAATTGATTAGATAATAACCTTAAATACTTCATTTTCAATCATCTATTTGTTTCTCGTTAAAATACTGAGTAAGATAATGAAAAGGGGAGAAGTTCGGTTTTTATTGCATATATCGACGTTTCAGCCGGATTAGAGCGGTTTTACGTGTACATCTTCCCTCGGTAATATAAACGGAAAATCAAGAACATTTTAGTTAATTCTAATGAAAACACATTGATTTTTATAATTTGTATTGGAAACAACATTGTCATATGTCTATTCTTGGATCTAAATAATACGAAACCTCGCTCTATGATTTGAAGTTAAAATCCTCAAATATGGTTAAATATTGACTTTTTTCACGTTTTTCATGTAGTTTGATATTACGTAAATATATTAATTTTTACCAATATTTCGATACTATTTCATGTAGTATCACGATATGGGATTTGGCCTTCAAATCTCAGAATTTCGCATAATATTGCATTTTAAGCAAGTTTTCTTGCCTTTTGTTTCATACGAAAAATCATCGAATTTAGCAATAATTTGACGTTTATCATCCCCTTTTCCTTTATGTGACTTGAACATAATATCATCGAATTAGGCAATATTTTGCCGTTTTCCACGTTTTTGTGAATTTTCAGTCTATGGGTATTAATTCATATATATACGATAAAAATTATGCAAACACATAATTGATTAGATAATAACCTTAAATACTTCATTTTCAATCAACTATTTGTTTCTCGTTAAAATACTGAGTAAGATATTTAAAAGGGGAGAAGTTCTGTTTTTATTGCATATATCGACGTTTCAGCCGGAATAGAGTGATTTTCGTGTACATCTTCCATCGGTAATATAAACGGAAAATCAGTAACATTTTAGTTAATACCAATGAAAACACATTGATTTTTATCATTTGTATTGGTAACAACACTGTCATATGTCTTTTCTTGGATCTAAATAATGCGAAACCTCGCTCTATGATTTGAAGTTAAAATCCTCATATATGGTTAAATATTGACTTTTTTCATGTTTTTCATGTAGTTTGATATAACGTAAAAATATTCATTTTTTCCAATATTTCGATACTATTTCATGTAGTATCACGATATGTGATTTGGCCTTCAAATCTCAGAATTTCGCATAATATTGCATTTTAAGCAAGTTTTCTTGCCTTTTGTTTCGTACGAAAAATCATCGAATTTAGCAATATTTTGACGTTTATCATCCCTTTTTCCTTTATGTGACTTAAACAGAATATCATCGAATTAGGCAATATTTTGCCGTTTTCCACGTTTTTGTGAATTTTCAGTCTATGGGTATTAATTCATATATATACGATAAAAATGATGCAAACCCATAATTGATTAGATAATAACCTTAAATACTTCATTTTCAATCATCTATTTGTTCTCGTTAAAATACTGAGTAAGATATTGAAAAGGGAAGAAGTTCGGTTTTTATTGCATATATCGACGTTTCAGCCGGATTAGAGCGGTTTTACGTGTACATCTTTCCTCGGTAATATAAACGGAAAATCAGGAACATTTTAGTTAATTCTAATGAAAACACATTGATTTTTATCATTTGTATTGGAAACAACATTGTCATATGTCTATTCTTATATCTAAATAATACGAAACCTCGCTCTATGATTTGAAGTTAAAATCCTCAAATATGGTTAAATATTGACTTTTTTCACGTTTTTCATGTAGTTTGATATAACGTAAATATATTCATTTTTACCAATATTTCGATACTATTTCATGTAGTATCACGATATGTGATTTGGCCTTCAAATCTCAGAATTTCGCATAATATTGCATTTTAAGCAAGTTTTCTTGCCTTTTGTTTCGTACGAAAAATCATCGAATTTAGCAATATTTTGACGTTTATCATCCCCTTTTTTTTTATGTGACTTAAACAAAATATCATCGAATTAGGCAATATTTTGCCGTTTTCCACGTTTCTGTGAATTTTCAGTCTATGGGTATTAATTCATATATATACGATAAAAATTATGCAAACACATAATTGATTAGATAATAACCTTAAATACTTCATTTTCAATCAACTATTTGTTTCTCGTTAAAATACTGAGTAAGATATTGAAAAGGGGAGAAGTTCTGTTTTTATTGCATATATCGACGTTTCAGCCGAATTAGAGCGGTTTTACGTGTACATCTTCCATCGGTAATATAAACGGAAAATCAGGAACATTTTAGTAAATACCAATGAAAACACATTGATTTTTATCATTTGTATTGGTAACAACACTGTCATATGTCTTTTCTTGGATCTAAATAATGCGAAACCTCGCTCTATGATTTGAAGTTAAAATCCTCATATATGGTTAAATATTGACTTTTTTCACGTTTTTCATGTAGTTTGATATAACGTAAATATATTCATTTTTACCAATATTTCGATACTATTTCATGTAGTATCACGATATGTGATTTGGCCTTCAAATCTCAGAATTTCGCATAATATTGCATTTTAAGCAAGTTTTCTTGCCTTTTGTTTCGTACGAAAAATCATCGAATTTAGCAATATTTTGACGTTCATCATCCCCTTTTCCTTTATTTGATTTAAACAAAATATCATCGAATTAGGCAATATTTTGCGGTTTTTCCACGTTTTTGTGAATTTTCACTCTATGGGTATTATTTCATATATATACGATAAAAATTATGCAAACACATAATTGATTAGATAATAACCTTAAATACTTCATTTTCAATCATCTATTTGTTTCTCGTAAAATACTGAGTAAGATATTGAAAAGGGGAGAAGTTCGGTTTTTATTGCATATATCGACGTTTCAGCCGGATTAGAGCGGTTTTACGTGTACATCTTCCCTCGGTAATATAAACGGAAAATCAGGAACATTTTAGTTAATTCTAATGAAAACACATTCATTTTTATTATTTGTATTGGAAACAACATTGTCATATGTCTTTTCTTGGATCTAAATAATACGAAACCTCTCTCTATGATTTGAAGTTAAAATCCTCAAATATGGTTAAATAGTGACTTTTTTCACGTTTTTCATGTAGTTTGATACTACGTAAATATATTCATTTTTACCAATATTTCGATACTATTTCATGTAGTATCACGATATGTGATTTGGCCTTCAAATCTCAGAATTTCGCATAATATTGCATTTTAAGCAAGTTTTCTTGCCTTTTGTTTCGTACGAAAAATCATCGAATTAAGCAATATTTTGACGTTTATCATCCCCTTTTCCTTTATGTGACTTAAACAAAATATCATCGAATTAGACAATATTTTGCCGTTTTCCACGTTTTTGTGAATTTTCAGTCTATGGATATTAATTCATATATATACGATAAAAATTATGCAAACACATAATTGGTTAGATAATAACCTTAAATACTTCATTTTCAATCAACTATTTGTTTCTCGTTAAAATACTGAGTAAGATATTTAAAAGGGGAGAAGTTCTGTTTTTATTGCATATATCGACGTTTCAGCCGGAATAGAGTGATTTTCGTGTACATCTTCCATCGGTAATATAAACGGAAAATCAGTAACATTTTAGTTAATACCAATGAAAACACATTGATTTTTATCATTTGTATTGGTAACAACACTGTCATATGTCTTTTCTTGGATCTAAATAATGCGAAACCTCGCTCTATGATTTGAAGTTAAAATCCTCATATATGGTTAAATATTGACTTTTTTCATGTTTTTCATGTAGTTTGATATAACGTAAAAATATTCATTTTTTCCAATATTTCGATACTATTTCATGTAGTATCACGATATGTGATTTGGCCTTCAAATCTCAGAATTTCGCATAATATTGCATTTTAAGCAAGTTTTCTTGCCTTTTGTTTCGTACGAAAAATCATCGAATTTAGCAATATTTTGACGTTTATCATCCCCTTTTCCTTTATGTGACTTAAACAGAATATCATCGAATTAGGCAATATTTTGCCGTTTTCCACGTTTTTGTGAATTTTCAGTCTATGGGTATTAATTCATATATATACGATAAAAATTATGCAAACCCATAATTGATTAGATAATAACCTTAAATACTTCATTTTCAATCATCTATTTGTTCTCGTTAAAATACTGAGTAAGATATTGAAAAGGGAAGAAGTTCGGTTTTTATTGCATATATCGACGTTTCAGCCGGATTAGAGCGGTTTTACGTGTACATCTTTCCTCGGTAATATAAACGGAAAATCAGGAACATTTTAGTTAATTCTAATGAAAACACATTGATTTTTATCATTTGTATTGGAAACAACATTGTCATATGTCTATTCTTATATCTAAATAATACGAAACCTCGCTCTATGATTTGAAGTTAAAATCCTCAAATATGGTTAAATATTGACTTTTTTCACGTTTTTCATGTAGTTTGATATAACGTAAATATATTCATTTTTACCAATATTTCGATACTATTTCATGTAGTATCACGATATGTGATTTGGCCTTCAAATCTCAGAATTTCGCATAATATTGCATTTTAAGCAAGTTTTCTTGCCTTTTGTTTCGTACGAAAAATCATCGAATTTAGCAATATTTTGACGTTCATCATCCCCTTTTCCTTTATTTGATTTAAACAAAATATCATCGAATTAGGCAATATTTTGCGGTTTTTCCACGTTTTTGTGAATTTTCACTCTATGGGTATTATTTCATATATATACGATAAAAATTATGCAAACACATAATTGATTAGATAATAACCTTAAATACTTCATTTTCAATCATCTATTTGTTTCTCGTAAAATACTGAGTAAGATATTGAAAAGGGGAGAAGTTCGGTTTTTATTGCATATATCGACGTTTCAGCCGGATTAGAGCGGTTTTACGTGTACATCTTCCCTCGGTAATATAAACGGAAAATCAGGAACATTTTAGTTAATTCTAATGAAAACACATTCATTTTTATTATTTGTATTGGAAACAACATTGTCATATGTCTTTTCTTGGATCTAAATAATTCGAAACCTCTCTCTATGATTTGAAGTTAAAATCCTCAAATATGGTTAAATAGTGACTTTTTTCACGTTTTTCATGTAGTTTGATACTACGTAAATATATTCATTTTTACCAATATTTCGATACTATTTCATATAGTATCACGATATGTGATTTGGCCTTCAAATCTCAGAATTTCGCATAATATTGCATTTTAAGCAAGTTTTCTTGCCTTTTGTTTCGTACGAAAAATCATCGAATTTAGCAATAATTTGACGTTTATCATCCCCTTTTCCTTTATGTGACTTAAACAAAATATCATCGAATTAGACAATATTTTGCCGTTTTCCACGTTTTTGTGAATTTTCAGTCTAAGGATATTAATTCATATATATACGATAAAAATTATGCAAACACATAATTGATTAGATAATAACCTTAAATACTTCATTTTCAATCAACTATTTGTTTCTCGTTAAAATACTGAGTAAGATATTGAAAAGGGGAGAAGTTCTGTTTTTATTGCATATATCGACGTTTCAGCCGGAATAGAGTGATTTTCGTGTACATCTTCCATCGGTAATATAAACGGAAAATCAGTAACATTTTAGTTAATACCAATGAAAACACGTTGATTTTTATCATTTGTATTGGTAACAACACTGTCATATGTCTTTTCTTGGATCTAAATAATACGAAACCTCGCTCTATGATTTGAAGTTAAAATCCTCATATATGGTTAAATATTGACTTTTTTCATGTTTTTCATGTAGTTTGATATAACGTAAAAATATTCATTTATTCCAATATTTCGATACTATTTCATGTAGTATCACGATATGTGATTTGGCCTTCAAATCTCAGAATTTCGCATAATATTGCATTTTAAGCAAGTTTTCTTGCCTTTTGTTTCGTACGAAAAATCATCGAATTTAGCAATATTTTGACGTTTATCATCCCCTTTTCCTTTATTTGATTTAAACAAAATATCATCGAATTAGGCAATATTTTGCGGTTTTTCCACGTTTTTGTGAATTTTCACTCTATGGGTATTATTTCATATATATACGATAAAAATTATGCAAACACATAATTGATTAGATAATAACCTTAAATACTTCATTTTCAATCGTCTATTTGTTTCTCGTAAAATACTAAGATATTGAAAAGGGGAGAAGTTCGGTTTTTATTGCATATATCGACGTTTCAGCCGGATTAGAGCGGTTTTACGTGTACATCTTCCCTCGGTAATATAAACGGAAAATCAGGAACATTTTAGTTAATTCTAATGAAAACACATTCATTTTTATTATTTGTATTGGAAACAACATTGTCATATGTCTTTTCTTGGATCTAAATAATACGAAACCTCTCTCTATGATTTGAAGTTAAAATCCTCAAATATGGTTAAATAGTGACTTTTTTCACGTTTTT